>NC_056728.1:882307589-882615089 GCF_019279795.1 Protopterus annectens | reverse complement strand
CAGCTTCTCAATTTAATAACCATTTTACTAAATCCATCTTGGCCCTGTCCAGTCAAATAACCAAAAACATTCTACCTCAGTCACAACATAACCTATTCCACACCACCCCTCTTTCAGCCTATCACCAGTGCCCACCTCAACTATCAAAAACTCCTCCTAAAACTAAAGCCAACCACACTAGCAGCTGATAACATACCTGCTACATACCTAAAATGGCTAGTGACTCCTTATCATATCCTGTCTCCATCCTTATCAACCGCTCCATACTAGAATCCTACATACCCAAACTCTGGAAAGTATCTCGCATCATTCCTCTCCATAAAGGAGGTAATTCTTATGAATTCTCCAACTACCGACCTATTGCCATCCTTTGCCCCTTATCCAAAATTCTTGAGAAATGCATCCACTTGCAAGTGATGACATTTCTTAACACACACAATCTACTATCTACCACACAACACGGTTTCCGTCCACATCACAGCACTACCACAGCCCTTTTATCTTTCACTAATTATATAAACCTTCACAGGAATGATAACAAATATGTATCAGCCATTTTCCTAGACTTCTCAAAAGCATTTGATATGGTCTCCCACTCCATTCTACTAGACTCACTAACATCATTATCCTTCACCTCCTCTACTATGGCCTGGTTCAGAAGCTACTTGTCTGACAGACAACAATCAGTCCAGTGGAAAGGAACTCTGTCTACACAACTTCCAGCCACCATAGGTGTCCCATAGGGCTCTATACTGGGCCCGCTGTTGTTCTCTATTTTCACAAATAACCTCAAATGCTCTACACAACATGCCACACTCATACAATATGCAGATGATTCAACTCTGATCTGCTCCGCCTCATCTCCCACCACCCTACGTACACTCACTCAAGATACCTTTATCTCAGTAGAAAAATGGATATCTGGGATCCAACTAATTCTAAATCCCAAAAAGACAAAACTGCTACTATTTACCCCTAATAGATAAAAACCCTCTCCTTTACCATAACCTCTAATGACGGCACCACCATCTCCCCTTCTAACCACACCAAACTTCTGGGCATTGAAATAGACAATAATCTCCACTTTGATGTTCACATCTCACATACCATAAAACTAGTACACAAAAACTAGGCTCCCTATACAGCCATAAGTCCTTTCTCTCACAAAAGCAAGAGTCACTCTTGCACAAAGCCACCTCCTCTCAACTCTATTATCAGCACCAATCTTTACCCAACTCAGACAATGTGACCTAGACAAACTAGAATCATGCTACAATAAAATAGCCAAGTTTGCTACTAACTCAACCTATAGAACCCATCACTGTGCTGCACTAAAAGAACTAAAATGGCTTGAGCTACCACAGCTACTTAACTATCACCAGCTGGGCACAGCCTACAATATTCTCAAATATCCTGAAAAAACCCCCTCATTATCCAACCTACTTACTATCTATACTACAAACCGATACCTAAGATCCAGTGAAAAATCTCTCCTCTCCATCACCAAGGCTAACAATAATGCAGGGAAAGCGCTGTACTCCCACACCATTGCCAGAAATTGGAACTCTCTTCCCCTATCTGTGTCCACTGCCCCCTCCACATCCATATTCAAAAACTCCCTCAAATCGCACCTTCTTAGTACATGGTTATGCCCTTGTATCACATAACCCTACCCATACTACTATTAACTCCCCAAATTCCTCTCTGATCACATGCTGGAGCTCTGATCCCCTGTAGACTTGGTCATCTGAAAGGGTACTTTTAACTGTAGAATCTTACTTGATATATTTTTTTCTTTTCTTACCAAAGTATGACTAACATTGTCTTTTTACCCATGTTCTATATCTTTTACCTGGAGTGTTTTTATTAATTCTTGTTATATTACTATGCTCAGCATACATGATGTAACCTGTTTTGTGTATTATGCTGGATGTACTGTATTTGTATAACTTGATGTTGGAGCTTTTCTCCCCGGGCCTCCGCTGAAAATGGACCTGGTCCAGTCGGAATTTCCCGGTTAACAAATGTAAAATAAATAAAATAAATAAATATATATATATATATATATATATATATATATATATATATATATATATATGTATATATATTGCATCTGTACATACAAACATTTCCTATGCTGGGAGCAGCTTACACCCGTGCAGGCGCACTCGCCTATTCTTACTGTGCGTTACATAGGTTTGCTGCCACTTATTTGTGCTTATTTGTACCTTATTCATTATGACAATTCCACTTTGAATGAAAGGATCTGGTTAATAGTGCCATGCCATACACACGTTCACCTTTACATGTTTAAATGTCAGCTTTACAGCAGAGCAACATTCCACAAGGAAAATGATATGTGCTATTGTCAACCTTGAACCGTGAATGCCGTTTCGTTAGGCGGATGCACTAACCACTACACTACTGGTGTTCTGCTTAATTTATATGTATACTCATGATTCATAGTTACCCGAACACATGCCTCATCACTTCACTTACACAGCAGGCATCCATTTTCCTGTTGGGAAAACTGCACTACTACACATGCGCCATTCCCTATTCCCTACTGCTCTGGACCTGTGCCGCATGTTGACTCACTCTGAGGACATTCAGACCTTCAAAGCCTATAGTCCTGGCACAGAGATGTGTTCGATTGTCAGGGTGTTCATATGGTCATCTGGGTTTAGGCTTGTCTGACTGGGGACCAGGACTGCCCTGTACCTAGTTCAAAGTCAGACTTAGCATGGGGAGATCGTTCGTTCCACTTTTAGCATCCTATCTGTGGTTGGGATGCAGAGATGTGCTCACCTATGGCCATACTGATATATAACAGCACTAACTATTAGGGAGATTTCCACTGCTGTTTCCTTTCACATTCGTTATGACTGCTATAATGTGACCATGTTCATTCTTCATATATATATATCTATATCGGTCTGTACATACACATGCAAATACACGTACATGCTCATTTACATTTCCCATACCATTGAATCACCACCACTTACCATCGTGCATACACGCTTGCATACCTGCTTACATCTAGGGCTGTCACCTTTTCATATGGCCAAAGTGGGCCATTTTCGGGACACACACATCAGATTTTATAGGCCGACACATAGCCATGGTCAGTGCAAAGGTTAGAACTTTACTTATTTGCCTAAATGAAAGCTTATTCTTGTAACAGTTTAGTTGCTTAATCTGTTTCTTGTAACTTTAAGTATTTTACATACAAAATTAACTGTTTTATGCAACTGTTACATGAAATATGGGATATAAGTATTTCCTAGAATCACAGAACATTTGCCATTGTATTAAATTTGGTCTGGACATAACTGCCCAAAAAGGGGCTGTCCCTTGCAAGGTGGGGCAGGTAGTAACCCTACTTACGTCTGCTTTAAAGCACCTTAAACACATTATATCTGACTGCCACTATGCGAATGTGTAAGGTATATATTCCCGATAATGCATGTGGGGAGACATGCATCATGGTCAGGTGTTTAATCCTGGGTTGTAGGTTCTGCAGGACTGGCTGGAGGCTGAGCAGTCTTGTGGACAACTACTGCTCATACAACTTGTGTCCAGATGTATACAGGACAGGACATTGTGTCATGACACCAAGTCTAATGTTTAGAACAGATACTTATCCCATGAGGGATATCCAAAAATTGTGGGGACCGACGACCATCTTTGCTTTATGGCTATAAGGTAGGGTTATACATGCAAGGGATACATAGTTTGCAATCCTGAGACTGCCTAGAGTGAGACTGCCTACTAGATATGGGTAGGGGTCACTATGTGCAGATATGGCCGCGCCTAACTAGCAGCCTGAGTATGGGTGGTTTGGTGGACATTCAAGAAGGGGGGGGGTGTTGTGAAGGGGATGATGGGTATTCAAATATATATCCAGGTGTGTTAGGGTTGGATGGCTCAGTTCAGGCCAGACCAGTCTTCCACAAGGCAATTAATAATTAACAATTAACAAGGCATCTAATTACCCAATTAGATGCCTTGTTAATTGTTAATTATTAATTGCCATGTGGAAGACTATTTAAACAGTCTTAAATGATTCCTTTTTTATCTGAAGAAGGTGAAGCATTGGTTTTACCGAAAGCGCTAAGAGTAAATTGTTTTTCTACTTTTACCGGCTCCATTTGTTTTTATTGGTTTCTCACACACACACACAAACTATGTGTGTTTGGGCTTGTGAATTTATGGTTCCAGTGTCTCAATATATCTGGTGGAGCCTCTGTCATTGTCCATGTTGGAGTGAATGACTTGAGACATACCTCCCTGGACTACATGAAAAGAGACATGAAAGAGCTCTCTAGCCCTGAGTAGCATCCTGCCTTCGCCCAGAATGATATCACAATACAAGGACAAAATGATTGACTTCAACAATTGGCTAAGCTTCTGGTGTCATTCAAAGGCGATCCAGTATCTGTCTGCCTGGGACGACATGATCGACAGAACACGATGCTTTGCCAGAGATGGTCTGCACCTGTTGCCCCTGGGATTCAGGTTACTGGCTAAGGATCTTGCCACCCCTATAGTGCCTTTTTTAGGCAAAGTTCAAAAGGAAACCACCACAGTAACAGGTAAAAGCATGCAAAATCTGAAGGTAATGCGAGAAATCTAAACCTCAAAATGTACTCTCTCGAGGCATTCCTAAAAATGGAGAACATTGATATCTGTGCAGTAACTGAGACCTGGTTCAAGGCTCTAGAGAGCACCCCTGCAAAACCAGGTTACAACTCTTACCACACTTTTTGGCCACCAAACCAGGATCGAAGCACTAAAGGTGGAGGAGTGCCCATATTCACCAAGGATATTCACACCACCAGGTTAGTTGCCCAACACAATAAGTCTGAAATTCTCCAGGTACAACTAACACTAGATAAGACTGCAATCCAAATTATAGCTTGTTACAGATCTCCCACCATGCCCCAAGATTCTCACTACACCTTTTTAAACATGCTGGAAAATATTAATATACAACCAAACATCCAAATACTGGGTGATTTCAATTACCCTGCCATTAACTGGGAAAACTACTTGTGTACCAACATCTTTGCCCTACTGTTCTTGGAATTCATAAATTCCAACGCCCTGGATCAACTAATCCATAGTCCCACCAGGGAATCCAATATACTAGACCTGGTCATTACCAACATGGGAAATCGATGCTCCACACCTATGGTCACCCCCTCGTTGGTCAGGTAAGACCATAAGCTAATCACCCTTAACATCCACATCCCAACCCCACCCCCCCAGTAAGGAAACCTCTATAAAAAACTTCTCCAAAGCCAACTTCATGCTACTAAAATCAGAAGTTACAAACTTCATGACACCCATGCAGATGGGAACTGAAATTTAGACTGCTGAATCCTACACTAAGGCACTGTACGAGCACATCCACTCATGCATGAATCGTGCCATCCCAAATAGAACCAAGATGCTCTCCTCCAAAAAAAGGAAGACAATCTGGAAGTCCCCTGCCATAAAGAAACTTTACAACAAAATGAAGAAAGTGTTACAGAAAAGAGGAAAATCCCAGGATGCAAAAATCTCTCTTACCAGCCTCAATAAGAAGCTGAGATCCCACATAAAATCCTGCAAAGCTAGTTACGAAAATAAAATTGCCAAAGATTCCAAAGGCAACCACAAGGCATTCTATAACTATGTCAAGAATCTAAATGGCAGTGGTCAGATCTGCTCTGAGCTACAACAGAATGGCATTAAATATACTGATCCCAAGGATATTTCCAATATCCTGGCAGATCGATTCAGTGCCAACTTCACCCCCCTCTCACCCCCTAAATGGCCCATCTCAATATTGGAAGATTGCCAAATTCCAGTAATAATGGCCACACAGGTAAAAAACGCACTCTCCAAAGCTAAGAATACAGCATCTATGGAACCAGATGACATCCCAAGTTGTGTACTACATGAACTACAAAATGAACTGGCACCTCACCTAAGTGTCATGTTTAATCATACCCTCACCTCAGGCTTCCTGCCCACTGAGTGGCGCACAGCTACAGTTATCCCACTCCACAAGGGGGGATCCATCTTGGATCCCAGGAACTACCGCCCCATCAGTCTGACGAGCCTGATCTGCAAGGCCATGGAACGTATTATCATGGAACTTATAAACAAACACTGGACCCCACCCAGCTTGGGTTTGTGAAGGGCTGATCTTGTCTCCTGAACTTGATTGACTTCTTTGAATCAGTCTCCAGAGCCATGGACGAGGGTAAGGCAGTCCACACAGCCTATCTGTACCTCGCCAAGGCCTTTGACACCATCCCCCACTCTGGAATCATAGATAAACTTACTAAGCTGGGCATTAATCCCTATGTCACTCGATGGGTTGCCAACTGGCTTACTGACAGAACCCACACTATAAAAGTAGCTGACTCCAAATCCAGCACCAGACATGTGACAAGTGGAGTACCTCATGGTTCAGTCCTGGGACCTCTCTTGTTTGGCATCTACTTCTCTGAAGTACAGGCCAACACTAAGGGACTCTGGCTAACAACGTTTGCAGATGACTGCAAACTGGGAGCCATTATTGAATCCCCAAATGATGTGGATACTCTACAAAAGGGCCTTACAGAAACAGATGTTTGGTGCCAGAGCCATGGGCTCAAGCTCAATGCCAAGAAATGTATAGTTAGCCCCTTTGGGAAAAAACGCTACCCATGAATTACCACATAGGTGGCAGTACACTAAACACTGAAACTGTGATAAGAGACTTAGGGACACAGGTGGACAGTGGTCTCACCTTCAATAACCACATCACCACAACAGTCAGGAAATCCTTCTATGTGGCACACCTTATCACTAAGGGCTTTTCATCCACAAAAAAGGAGGTCATTGTCCCACTGTACTTATCCCTCATTAGACCCATTACATAATACAACACCAATTTGGTATGTACCTCTCAAGGCATCTGCATAAACTGGAAAGACTGCAGAAATACCTCACTAAAAGAATCACAGACCTAAACCAGATGCCCTATGCTGACCACCTTAAAAAACTCCAGCTATACTCTGTTGCATATCATCTACTATGAGGGGATCTCTGCTTAACATACAAGGCCATGTCAAACCCGGAGATGTTGGACATGCTACACTTAAAGAAATCCCAATCCCTCAGAGCCACACACTCCAGGGATCTAAACCTTGTCATCACAATAAACAAAACATGTTGGAGGGATAGGTTCCTGACCCAGAGACTCCCCATACTCTGGAATAGACTGCCCATACATGTCAAACAGAGGGCCTCTTTGGCCCTCTTCAAAAGGAACCTCAGTGATTGGATGGAAGAAAGGAAATTTACCCCAGGGATCAAGTCAGTCACCCTGCTACACAGGGGTCCAGGGAAATAAATAGTGTGGGAAGAAATAGTCAGGGAATTGTTATGGCTAGGCTTGTATAGGCCCTAGGGTCGGTAGCATAATACCAACCTATGAACCTATAAGCCCCACAGTACTCTCAAGCCACATGTGAACATATGTTCACAGTATGTGCTATGCAACACAATATGATCCTGCAAAAATAGCTGCAGCGGGATCAGCAAAGAAAATGGATAAATAGCCCACCACCACTGCCTACATTACCACAGCCACAGTCACAGGAAGACACAGAGAAGGAACCCCCTGATGATGTCTTTGTAGGCAGATGTAGGCATGCCCAGTATGGTCTGGCTTTGGCTAAGAGACAATGCATAGCATATTCACTGGCAATGAAAGTTCCTAGGGACTCACAGCTTACTCCTACTCACATACATTAGTAAAATTGATGTCAGGCAACCCACACAACCTGTAGCTATCCATGTATTGGCTGTGTACTGCTTGCATCAGACAGAGTCAGCTCTGAACTACAGTTCTGTCAACTTCTGCATTCACAAGGTAAGTCCCTAACCTACACATTACTTGTAAGGATTATTATAATATGCTATTGTAGGTATGGATTCACTGCATTTATGCAAGTAAATATAGTAAGCTATTTGCGCACAAGTTAACATCCACATTGGACCACAGTTACTCAGTCCACTAGTATGTGTTCCTATTCATTAGACCTCATGGTTGGAATATGCACTACATCAGTCAAGAGAGAAGTTAAACAGTGGGGTCACATAATATTTGGACTACTGTGTATCCCAGCAGAACATGTGATAATGCTCCCCCCACGCCCAACACAGCAGTTTCCCTTATAACCACTTTGACTGTAGGTCATCAATGGTATATCAGCAGTCCAGGCAATCTCAGGGCAATAACATAGAAATTGAGCACACACGGTATGTCTCACTTAATGCAGCAATAACAATGTACATATGTATGCTATTGATTGAGTGATGAATGAAAACTCTCTGGCTCACAGCTTGTGTGGCTCAGTGGACTGGGGAAGTTAGCATGGGTGATGCCATTGATGGTCTGAATCTGAAGGTATCCACATCTTTTGCATGTGAAGCATTAGTATGTTGGTGTTGTCACAGACTGTCAGTCTGTGTGTGTTGCAACATTATGAACTTCTGTCACATATTAATTACATCAGACAGTTGGAGAATGCCATGGACATTTTGAGTGAAGTGCAGTGATGCTGAAACAGGGACAGATGTCAGTGTCCATAACACACAAAATCCCAGACTGGAGTGTGGGTAGGTGTGGCCTGAAGTCACTTTATAATTACTGACAGTCCCACTGGGCATGCCCATACACTTAGTTAAACTGAGCGCAATCCTGTCGCCCTTGATCAAAATGCCTGTTATGTATTAATATCTCTATGCATACATATATATATATAGGTATACATAGCCATCTGCCACTATCTTTATCTCACTTACATAGTATATGTAGCTCTATGTATTTTCAAATAGATATATACCTATCTATATATCAACATATATCTCAGTCCCTTCCCATATATCTAAATAACACATATACATATCATACACACACACAGCTACATTTATATATACATCCCTGTTATATACAGAAATATGTGTGTGGTTGTCTGTATTGCCCTGCATAACCTAATACATTTATATATACATCCCTGTTATATACAGAAATATGTGTGTGGTTGTCTGTATTGCCCTGCATAACCCAATACATTTATATATACATCCCTGTTATATACAGAAATATGTGTGTGGTTGTCTGTATTGCCCTGCATAACCTAATACATTTATATATACATCCCAGTTATATACAGTAATATATGTGTGGTTGTCTGTATTGCCCTACATAACCTAATACATTTATATATACATCCCTGTTATATACAGTAATATGTGTGTGGTTGTCTGTATTGCCCTACATAACCTAATACTGGTGAGTAAAGCTGCTCCATCACGCATCAATAATGTTGCTCAAAGGATCATAAGTAAGGGCTCAGTAGTACATAATGCACTTAACACAAAAAAGAAAAGGGTGATGAAGAATTAATAGGAATGAGACCATACAATAACCTGAGTAAGGAAGAAAAACAAATTTTAACAAATTTAAAAGTAGATTCTAATTTAATAATAATGAAACCGGATAAAGGTGGGGGTATCGTTATTATGGAAAATATAGAATATGAGAGTAGAATGAGTAATATTCTGTGGGATGAAAATAAATACCAAGTAGTATCAAGGAATGAGATTAATATTGCTTATAACAAAATTGACATTTTTTTAAATGAGATGTTAACTGATGAGCTAATTAATAATGATACTTATAATTTTTTGAAGGTAGAGAAGCCCAAAGTTCCTATAATATTTAGTATACCCAAAATTCATAAGAACATGGCAGATCCCCCATTCAGACCCATTGTTAGTGCTGATGGTTCTAAGACTCATTCTCTTGCTAAATTTGTGGACAATATGATTAAGAAACTGCGGATAGATAGGGAACAAATACTTAAAGACTCTTGGGACCTACTAAATACTATTGCTAGCTTTAATAACATAGACAATTTAACTTTCGTCACTATAGACGTTATTGATTTGTTCTCCTCCATTCCCTACATGGAAGGAACCAATATGTTTGAAGAAATTATCTATGAGGATAAGAATTTATCCAATAATGACAAACTCCTTAGTGTATGGTTAATGGATTTGGTTTTACAGAACAATTTTTTATATTTCAATGGAGAATTCTTTAAACAAACCCAAGGTGTAGCTATGGGGGCAGCCTGTGCCCCCTCTTACGCAAATTTAGTATTAGCTCATTGGGAGGAAAAATATATATTGAAAAGCGAATTTAATTCTTCATGGGCTATGTATCGTAGGTTTCTGGATGACATAGTCATTTTTTGGACTGGAGATGAGGTCACATTAAAAGCTTTTCTTGAGTACCTTGAATATTCCAGTAGATTTTTGAAATTCACTTATCATATCTCCCTTGATGTTCTACAATACTTGGACGTAGAAATTTATAAAAAAGGAAATGGACTAGAATCTAAAATTTATAGAAAGTCAACGTATTGTAATTCCTATTTACACTTTGATAGCTCACATCCCCTTCATGTCAAAAGGAATATTGTAAAAGGACAGTTTGTAAGGGGATGTAGAATGATCAGTGATGATGAAGCATTTCTCATAGAATGTGACCTGCTGGAAAACATGTTTAGAAACAGAGGGTACCCAGACGATTTCCTTCATGATATTAGACAGGAAGTAACTAATGGTAGAAGCAATAGATTTCTACCAATAGTGAAAGGGGGTAGTATCAAGAATAAAGTAGAAAGTGGGACTAATAATGGTAGTAACCAGGGAAAGTTTGAGCTAGCTCTTACCCTTGAATTCAATAGTATTAATAATAGAATAAGAACCATATTTAATAAAGAATGGAATAGATTCATTGAATTAATGGATTTAGACAAAGAGAATATATATTCAACTAAGACTGTGTATAGAAATTCCAAAAGTATTAGGAACATACTTGAAAATAAAAAAACTACAAATTCCCAAGACAGAAGAAGAAAGGGGACATACAAATGTGGCAGGTGTTCCCAGTGCGCAGCTATTTCTAACAGTAATGTTATTAATATAAAAAGTAGAAATAGGTCAATAGTGAATGACAAGTATCACTATAATTGTGACTCGATGGGATTAGTTTATTTTGTTTCTTGTAAATTTTGTCAGTCCTTTTATGTGGGAAAAACTGAAAGGAAATTGAGAAGGAGAATTTTCGAACATTTAAATGACATTAAAAATTGTAAGGAAAGTAATGCATTGTATAAATAAGCACAGTTTATTATGTAAAGAAGCTAGTTTCATATTTTCAGTGATTGAGCACACTGAGAGGGACATTAGGGGAGGACCCTGGGAAGAAAAACTGGAATATAGAGAACTCTGGTGGCAGATGACCTTAGAATCACATAATACACCAGGACTAAATGAACACACCAGCATCCTACCTCTACTAAAGCTGAGAGCAGCTAAATTGTAACAGAATTTACATACAAAAATCCCCTATTTTTTAATCTACACATTAATCTACAAATGTGGTCCTCCCTAGTATGTATATTCAGTGAATTTTAATATTTAATTAATAAAACGTATTTTATTATGTTATTATATGTTCATCATTACATAAATTTCTAAGTGAGAAGAGCTGCAGTATTTTTAAATGACCACTGGATGGCAATGTAGATCATTGGTTCTATAGATTTTTAATAGTTTTTTAAAATGAGAAATTTTAAATAATTTTAACAAATTTCCTTTGCTGTCATAAGTTATAAGAAATGTATTTTTAAATATAATAGTTAGTTAAATATTGTGTTTTTAATTATTGGGAAGCAACAATGTCCCTTTGACTTTTTAAAGTTTACTTAATGTTTTACGGACATTATTATTATTTTTTCTAAAAAATGTCCACTGTTCTTTTAAATTTAAATTATTGTGATTTAATTAATTAACCAAATTGGATCATTAGTAAAGATATATAAATGCTTGTTGAATTGCATATCATTATCTGATGAAGTGCAGTGTGGAATACGAAAACGCAGTACTTGGAATAGTGTTAATGCAGTTTTGAATCTTGTGCTTTTTGAGTGCTTTGTTTGCAGCGAGTGGAGTGACATTAAAATCCTTGGAAATATTAATTTTGTCCTGGTTTTCTCCATACTTCGAGGAGTTACATAATGCACTTAACCTACAGACCCCCTGTGCCTGCTGGGTGTCACCACATAGACAGCAACAGGTGAGCAGGTGGTGTAATCTATAATTTTGTCTATGCACGCATGGACAGGGCAAATTGTTCTTGCTCAATGCCTTGCACATCCAAGTGCAAACAGCCACATATGACCATGCTGGTAACTGTAGACACATAGCAGGGATAATAGAAAGTTATCTCACTGCTAGGATAGTAGATGAAGATAACAGTCTTTTTGGTTTTTCCCGGTTAGGGGTTGCCAAAGCAGAACTCTGATCCGCTAATGATTGGCAGTAGATTTTTATGGTTGCCAGCTCGACGCCCAACCTTCAGTGAAGGCACGCCAATTCACGCATGTCTTTCAGAGGTCACTCGACCATGGGGAGGACATGCAGACTCCACACAGAAGACACTCCAGCCAAGAATCAAACAGGAGAACCTCTTGCTGTGAGGCTATAATGCTACCGCTGTACCATCGTGGGCAATATCACTCTACAGGCCACAGATGCTGTTCAACACAAGCCTAGTTTGTGTAATCCACAAGTAGTTTGCCTGCAATCACATATAAAACAGATATCGGCTATTGTGTGTGTGATAAGTACTGTGATCTATAGTGTGTAAGACTAGATACACTAGGTATGAGTTCTAAACTCACTGCAGGTCACTTGGTGAATGGGTGTGTGCACATATCCCCCTGACAAACTGAGAACCCTGGCTATCAAACTGCAATGGTTATGCACTTTTTGGCCCTGTAAGTTGCTGCTGGCTTCAAAACTGTCCTCATCTACAAGGCCTGATGATGTTATCTACCTTAAGATTTCAAGATGTCATTGTAGCATCCAACTTAAGCCGTGGTGCATGCAATATGTACTGTGATCTGTAGTGTATAAGACCAGAAGGGTAGGGGGTCTAACCTCACTGCAGTGTACTTGGTGCATGTGTGTATGTCCATATGGCATAAATATGATTACCTCAGTAACTTATAAAGAGGTAGGGTTTTGCAGAACTTTAGTTGTAGCAAGTGATGTGGCCCTTTAAATGCCTGACTGCAACTTGGCCTGCTAATGTCATCAAGCATAATATGTCCAAGACATGAGGTGTGTTGCATGCATCAAATGCTGTGATCTGTGCTGTGTACCATTACATAGGTAAGTTTTCTAATCTACATACAGCCAACTTGCACTGTGTGTATGCTGTGCCATGTCCTGTAAGCAGTAACTAGAAGTGGTGCTATCCTCAATGTAGCCATGTTTGTGTGTGTGACTGTTATTGCTCTATCAGCTTATGAAACCATAGGATATTTGAACCTCACTAGTATAATGGCCATACAGCCATCACAATCATAAACAACTGTATACCCTTATTTACATGATCAGCACATATTTCCTCAGTCCAAGAGGGACAGATGCAGGTGTGTGCTATGTGGATGTAGGTGGTGCAGGATGTGAGCTGTGCATGTTGGTATAATGCTCATTCCCATATGTAATGACTGCTGTTGGAGACACCGTGACAGCAAGGTTTGAAATACAGTCACATCTGTCACATGTTGTGTTTGTGTGTCATAGGATTAGAGGGATGGGGACATTCCCAACACCTCAGCAGCAGGTCCTGCAAAGGTAGGGTCATGTTGCCACACCCTTGAGGTTTACAGCCTGTTATACAGTGTTTGTAGGTACTCCTTACAAAGAAGATGTGGATGCCTGTGCATGCATCAAGTTTGCTGATATTAAGTTGGCCTCACAAGCGTACAATGCCTTTCAAGCAACTAGACAGCAGTCTGGTTGTTGTGTGACATGATGTTGGAACACAGACAAGTGAGTTGGGTACATATAACTGTACAGTATGACATGCTTAGGACATGTGGCAGGTGGACACACATTGTCCAAAGATGGCCAGCCAGCTGCAGTAGACCTCGCAGCCATGCCATGCAGATATGCACCAGTAATGTGTTGAAGGGCAGGATGCATGAAGTGCTGTGAAAGTGTCACCTATGATGGCTCACCACCAGTGTGCTGATTGTTACAGCAGAACTGGACATCTATGTCAATGGACATTGTACATTATATTGTGGCACTACAGCAGAGATACTAATCCCCCTCTTGTCACTTCCCTATTGACATATCACCAACACTGGAACAGATGGGATAACACATGCAAAAGCCAACTGACTGCACAGGTTGCTAATCAAGGCATCTACTTGGAGAGGGTATATGAATCCTACAGAGCCTTTCATGATGTGGAACAGCTATGTAGATGAACAGCTGTGTCCTCCTTCTCATCATGGGCTTCATAGTACTGCTCTGCATGTGATGACAGAAAACATATCAGAGCATGTTATCCCATGTGAGAGTGGTGTCAGTGACACCAAAACTAGTAGTTACTAGGCACCGGCAATTCTGTGGATTACCCTGCTTTCCACATTCTTTACAAGGTAATTGCTGCCTTCCAGTATGCACTGCATGGGTAGTGTCCATCAACAGAATACCTGTGTAAACCCCCACCTTACCTTAAAAGTGTAAATGTGTTTGTCTGGGCTCTGTACACACACCTTGGATGACTCTCTTCTTGGAACATGCTGGAAGCAAGGTCAGTACTTAGTTGCACAAAGAACAACTTAGCATGTAGGACCAAGCAGTGTTTCCAAATCTCTGAGTCATGTGACACGAAATGCCTTGAAAGGAGTTAGCATGGATACAAGCAGTAACACTGTTGTACACCTACTGACAATGGGCCATACACTGTTTGCTATGCTCAATGCCACATCATGCCTATCACCTCTATCTGGTGGATCCCATTGAGTGTTACACCATGCAGTGGATGACGGGAATATTACTCACTCTACCTTCCATAGCCTGACAAGGTGTTTGACAATATTAGGCCAGCAGACCGTACTGGAAACTGTGCAGGTTATCTACACAGTGTTATATCAGTTGGTGGGTAGGCAAGTGTCTGACAGTCATAATCTGGGAAAATAGCATTGCGAGACCTACACTGCAATGATGCCAGTCACCAGTGGATTTGCTCAGACATCATTGATGGTGTACCCTTTCTACCCATTCCCAATCTGCAGCCACAGCCACTGTCAGTGCCCTCTGAATGGCTACATTAGCAGGTGTTTGCATATCAGGAGCTGTCACTGAATCCCACACAGAAGCAAAAGTTACCCAGGATGGACTGTTACACACATTCAGTTGCTGTCTGAGCCACTGACAAATACTCAATGTCAATGACTGCACAATACAATCCTTTGTAAAGTCATCCACCCCTGGGAAACATAGTAGTGTCCACACACCACACACTGATCAGGCATTACTCATAGATGTATGGACACAGAGAGAAATGTAGCCTTTGACTTTCAGTTGTTGGTGAGATGTGGGGTTGCATTCAATGTTGTACAACCTGAACTGACAGGTCTGTGATGCAACTCCCAGACTGTACTGTCATACTGAATGTGGCACTCTTCACACCTATCATTGTGTACAATGGCACCCTTGCTATGTCGTAACTACACAGGCATATTTTATAAATGTAGCAGCCACATAGATTCCATGGTACACCAATACAAATTGCAGAAAACATGTCCTGTGGAGTTCCTGTCAAGACTGTACATGTGTAGTCTTGTCTCATGAATACTTTGTAGGGGATGTGTATGGCAGACATAGAGGAAGGTGTCAGAACTCACTGTGTACCTCCCATGCATCTATGACAGGACTATCACATGTATTACCCATCCTCCACACCTACACTGTCACTATGGTATACATAGTACATGCTGGAGAGACAGATATATAACACAGACAGCACTCTATATGTACCACACCTCCCATGCATGTGAAACACACATATGCTGTGACACACATCATGTTCAAGTTACACCATGGGATGCAAAACAACACAAACAAAGCTGTTATCAGAAAAATGTCTGTATGGACACAGGAAATGTGTAGATGGGTCATTCACAGCAGCTTGTAGATGTGTTGGCTCCCACAACCCTGGTGACACATATCAAGGGTAGACCTTTTCACAGATTAGGGATGCAGGAGTATGCTGAATGAGGCCATTGTCCTTGTTAGCCTGTTACACACACATGGACTTATGCAGCCATGCACTTTCCCTTGCAGAGGACATATTTCTTCTGTGCTATCCTGTGTTGTGACGTCTACAGCTTTATTGCTGCTGTGTATCCATAGGTGTGTCCATCAGAATCATGAAACAGAAACAGGTCCATGACACTCCTTTCATTGTGTAAGTATGCAGCCATTACAACATCATACAACATAAGGTATAAAAAATTATGTGGCGCACTCATTACACATGTCAGCATACAGTATCTGTCAGTAACCACTACAAGTGGCATGACAAAACAATGCATTACACAAGTACATGTTAATTTATATATTCACCTTGTGCATCAGACACATAGCTTCATTTCCCTGCATCAATGACGAGGATGACAGGGGTGTGGCATAGATATTATCACTTGCACAGGATGTTTTGTGGGGGTGCAGGAGGTCTAGACTGACCCAAAAGGTTAACAGCATGTGTGTGAGTCAGGAAGGGAAGCAGACAAGACAGACTATGGAATTGTGCCGTGTTTGTCTGTAGGTAACCTGCATTTGACAGTGGTGTGCGAGTCTGTGCATGTACAAAGTCAAGCTCAGTGATAGTCCTACATGTGTATATGTTGGACAGTTTTGAACCATGCATGGTACAGCTGACAGCTCACGGTCACCTGCCCTGAACATGGGAACTGGCTCTGTCAGGAGTTGCACTGGCATCTCCATGCCCATGGTCAGAAGTGGTGCTAGTACCTGACTATGACTGCTGTCTACTGGGACCATGTCCTCCACAGGAATGCCCAGGACCATGAGCCCATGGCCTGCTACATCTTGGTGTGTACAGCACACTCCCCTCTGTACCACTTGATGTACTGCCACTACACGAGCATAATTGTGCAAGGCCATGTGGACTCTCAGCAGATGGGGTTGCTGATCTATATCCATGAGACTGATGCTCAACTCTAACCACATGTTCCAGCACAGACACTGTGCATTCCAAGACAGACACTGTCTCAGCCCACCTTCTGCCCAGTGCATCAGTGAACCAATCCAGGGTGTCACCAATGCAGTGGAGGCAGTCACAGATGTCAGACTGTGCTGCATTCATAACCCTGAGCATACATCTGGAGTTCCTTTCAGAATGTGCCTGTGCATCTAGGATGGTCCAGAACATATGCCAAGTGAACCATGATGTGACACTTGCAATAGGTGGACAGCAGGCCTCCTATGAGCACCCCTATCAATCTGCCTGTTTGGAACCTTGCCAGATCTCTAGCTATGGCCAGTGTCTACATTCACTGGAGCCATTGTTAACACACTTTGCTGTTCAATGTCCCCACCTTCTGACTATCCAATATATGTGACTTCTGAGCATACCTCTCAACCAGGAAGCATCACAAATCTGCACAAGGCACATTAAAAATAGGTACAAATATGTACACTGATTAACATAAAATTTGGATACATAATTATGTAACTCCATCCACTCCAATGGAATTGTGGGATACCAGTGCAAATTGAAGAACAGACAACCAAAATATGGCACCAGAGTCCCCCTGCAGCCATTCCAATGTCCCATTACCTGGCTATTTCACTCCATTTACCATAAACTCTAATGTGCATACTGCTTTACTTCTACAATGATTTGGATTTTACTTTTACATTTTGTAACCCAATGCACAAACACTAATAGAAAGCAATACTGTCTCACAATAAAAATAGACTTAGCATTAAAACATCTCTGCCCTTGAAACTCACATTCATTGAAACAGCATTGAAACCCACACCACATCCAAAGAAAATGCATCTGGCCAGCGGTGTATAAAGATTACCTCTGGGCAGCAGTGGATAAAGATTACCTCTGGGCTGTTTTCAAATCATAGGCCCCTTGCACACAAAACAAGAAGCATACATGTATTCTTTGATACACGTTCCTGACTTTAATAAATTATATTCCTTGTATAATACAGCACACTTGTTAGACTTACAGCACACTTGTTAGACTTACAGCACATTTTTAATTTATTGTTTGAACATTTTTCCAGTAGGCAATGAAACAAAATGCATGAACCAATAAATGACAAAACTGCCCAATTCATAATATTTTCATCATAAAAGTCTACTCAAATGTCTACAATCCACTAGTATTAGTAAATATATTACACAATCTCTGCAGAAGTCAGTCATCTAAATAATTCCATATTAAAGGCAGCTGTAAGAACTAATGAAGAGGTTGCTTGCTGCTAGCAAACAACTTAATATTTCATAGTTGCCCTTGAGGAATAAATTGCCTTTGTTACTTAAAAAAAATAAGCTAGTAATATTGCAATAGGGAATGGATGGCAAACTGATAGCAGGTTCATAGTTACTAGGTAACTCTGCCAAAGATGACATTATCAGGACTGCAGCACCCACCCCACCCCACCCCCCTTTAAAAGTGCAAACAATATCAACAATCCATTTACATACTGTGGAAAATCAAACCCACAGCCATCTGCATCAAAAGCAAATATTGTACTTGTTGTGCTACTAAGACAAATGGACCTGGCATAACCAGCACTAAACTTCTCTGCCCCTGAAGAACTATGCAGCACAAGAAACATGGAAAATGTATTTGGGGGGGACCAAAGCCCAAAACCAGGGACACGTTTTAAACATTGCTTGCATAATCTTAGAAAAGTTGCTAGAATAAAATGTTTTATGTTACCATGCATTTCCTGAAAGATATGAAGACTGAAAGTTAAATGGCTATCATTATTTAGTAAATTCAGTTCAACTTCTCACTGATGTTAGAAAACCCATGAGCCAAACATTCCATAAAACTTTGGACATTGAGAACTATGGATATCTCCTTAAATCACAACTGGACATTTATTTACACACACACACTTGCTCAGAACCTCACCCTTTAAAGTAAAGCACAGTTTCTGCAATAAAATGAAAGTACACTCCTGCTGATGTATCCTGCAGCATTTAAAGTAAAATGAAAGTAAAGCACAGTTTCTATAAAAAACAAAGGACCCTTGCTCAGAACCTCACCCATTAAAATAAAGCAGTTTCTGCAATAAAATGAAAGTACACTCCTGCCGATGTATCCAGCTTCCTGCAGCATTTAAAGTAAAATGAATGTACACAGTTGCTCAAGTTGCTCAGAGCCTCATTCCTGCAGCCGTTCCTTAAAGGAAATACACAGTTTCTACTCAGGCATCAAAATTCAGCTGTTAAGTTATTCCTGCTGCCAGCACTGGTAAAATAAAGCAGTTTCACATATATAAAATGCAGGCAGATGTTAAATAAAATGAAAGTGCAATCAAAGGAATTGCATTATAAAAGAAAGTTACACAGAATTAATTTAAAGTATATATCCTGCAGTAAAACACCTGCCCCACTGTTAAAGTACACAGTTTCTCCTCACTCAGAGTCTCAGCCATTAAAGTAAAGCACAGTTTCTGCAGCTGTTTCTTAAAGGAAGTACACAGACAGTTTCTCCTCAGGCATTAAAATAAAACCTGTTAACCAGCCATTACCTTAAATAAGTGAAGTACTCCTGCTGCCTGAGCCTGACGCACTGTTAAAGTAAAGCACGGTTTCAAATATAAATGCAGCCGTTAAGTAAAATAAAACAAGTGCAGCCATTAAAGTAAAATGAAAGCATATCCCTTACAACTAAGACCTGCGGTAAAGCACAGTTTCCTTGCCTTGCCTGCCACTACAGTTTCTGCAGCCGTTTTTTTAATGTAAAAAAGTACACATTTTCTCCTCACTCACTCAGCCATTAGTTGATGAAAGTAAATCAAAACGCAGTTGTTTCTTAAATACATAAAGTACAACTACAGCACAGCTTCTCCTGCTGTTGCATGCACGCTGCACATAAACAAACCTAATATTTGCCTTGCCTGCGACCGTTACAGTTTTTGCAGCCGTTTGTTAACGTGAAAAGTGCACAGTTTCTCCTCACTCACTCAGCCATTAAAATAAACTAAAAAAAAGCACTTAAGTTTTCTGGAGTCGTTTCTTAAATAAATAAAGTAAGTAAAACTATTGCATGTATTTCTTATGCAGAACCGGTGGCTTGGAGGAGGACAGGAGCTGAGCAGCGGAAATTCAGTAGATAAGTAAAGGAGGGAGACCACAATGAAGAAGGCTGTGCTGTGTGCACACCTGGACCGGTAGTATGCATAAGCTGACGTCAAAAGGAAATTCGGAAATTAAAGGGGCCATGCAGGAATTCGTGGAACCCCAATATTTTGCCCTCAAAACCGGTATTTACCAAGGAATTTGGTATGGTTGAGAGGTCTGCTTTTGAGGACCGGGTGTGTGTAAGCATATTGACTGTGTGTGGTGACAATGAGGTCAGTGGAGTGATGTCTACCTCTGGGACATATTCAGCACCTGAAACCCCCACCTGTGCCTCACTGTGGCCACCATCATCATCAGAGTCTGAAGAGACTCTGACATCAGGTTGTGTAGGGGACAGAGACCAACCCCCTGGTCACCTGTGATAAAAGAGGAGAAAGCAGTATATTAATACACTATTATGCTCTATAGTACTATATTACAATAAATGTACAACTCTATACACTGTTGGCACTACTACAGACCTGTTGAAACCCAACCTCATATAGTAGGACAAGAGGACATTACTACTCCCACAAAATGGCTGTAGCTACTTGTAAATAAAATCTCTTTACACAGCAATCTCATCAGCAAAAAATAAGTACACTGTTGTCATTTGTGATGACTCTGCACAGTTGACACATAAGGCAAACTGCAATGTCCTGACAATACTGTTGCATATATCACTGTGGTGACACCTAGAAGGCATATGTATGACAGTAACATGTGTACAGTCATAAAATATCTGTGCAGTTGGCAATCATGTCTGCAGTACAGCACTCCAGGCAGCAGGCCTGGGATGACACTTTAGGGATTACACTGCTGTAAACCTACATCTATAACAAAACAGTTTCATGCTCAGGAGCAGGATCATGGCCTGTCTGATATAAGATGGACCTATAATGTCAGTACCATTGCATATTCACCGCAACAAGGTAATACATCCATATACCTCACATTTACAGTAGCTACTTTGTTAATTCTTGTATTGGTCAACATCTGACCATAAGAGTCAAACTGCAGTTAAACTCTGCCCCCAAAGAAAACAGACCTGACACCCACGTAAGAGTATGTACACCCTGACACACTGAATGCTACAGTATTGCAATGGTGATCACACTAATCTTACCTGCATGCTCCTCTGCCATGGAAACTGTGGCACCCACATCCACAATGTATTCTGTGATGGATACCTGGGAGTTGTCATGTGTGCCTAGGTTCGACAGGAATTCCTCAGTGGCTGAGAGTGGGTTGTTCTACTGCAGGCTCTGCACCGGTGATGCCACGATTCCTTGCTACATCTGCTGCTCTTCTGGGTGCAGCATTGATCAGGTCCATTGCATGGTGTCCAGCCTGCTCATACATCCTGCTTTGTAGCATTCATCCACAGCAATAAGACAAAAAGAACAAAAGCAACTGAAAAGGCAACTAATGAAACAAGCCACCATCCAGCAAGATGTAAAATAAAAATTTATTGTTAAGCAACACACTTTCCTCTGCTTTTCATCCTGTGTGAATCACAAAACATCTTCAGACAAATTGTTCTCAAGTGGCAGTGCTTATAAGTAACTGATAATTAAACAATTAAGACCAACTGAATAGTTAAAACAGCAATTCAGTAAATAAGTAACAAAATAACACTTACGTAAATGTATAAAAGTGTGAATACACAAATACACATGTTCAACTAGCACTTCTCCCAAAAGGATTGCCCTATCTTAAAAAACTAAAATGTATTTTTATTTTTAATAAAAATGTTAAAAATGTTAAAAATGTTCTAACCCTAAAAATCTATAATCAGTGTTAAATCAACCTATAAAAGTACCATAACCAGCACTATTTAACAACGTTGGACAATATTATCTAGCTAGACTCTTAAGTCTCAAAATACACTTAATAGATAAAGAGTAATTTAAGCCAGGAAAACTGCTTGCATCCAAACGAAGTTGCCAAAATAATTCTAACTTTTCTAATAGCAATGAAAGTGGGCCCCCTCTTACATTCTTTGGTACCATAACTATCCCTTTAAAACTGAATTCATGTTGGGGATAGGTGCCTATATGTTTAGCCAAGACGTTCTCGCATTTATTTTTATTAATACAATACTGGTGTTCATACACACATTCTCATAACCTCCTGTCGGTTTTCCTGACATAGAATGCGGGACAATGGATGCACTTGGCTAAGTAAACTACCCCTCTAGTTTGGCAATCAAGTTTGTGATTAATGTCAAATTTAGTACTTCCCACAACAAAGGAGGATCCCGTGGTCATGAACCTGCAAAACTTACATGTGTTACATTTAAACATACCCTTCTTTTTCGTAAATGGTTTGTTGTCCCCCTCCAAAATACCTTTAAGGTTCATACCTCTTCTAAATACAATTCTAGGTTGGTCCACATGGCTTTCTCTTATTGTATTCTCATTAGTGAGAAAGCACCAGTTTTTTAATATTATAGTTTTAATATTACTGGCATCAACACTAAATGTACAAATGAAGTTCTGTTCAACTGGTAGGTTCTTTTGTGTGGGAGACACAAGTGAGTCAGCATGGCCTAAATTTAAAATCGGTGTGTAAAACCCAGTATCCCTCTTAAATTGAACTTCATACATCATTTCCAAAACCATCCTAAGGGTACCCTCTTTTAATAAACATGTCCTTTAATAAATCATATTCCAGTAGAAAGTCATCATTTCTAGTAACCATTCGGGCCGCTCTAACTAATTGTCCTTTCACAACTGACTTCTTCTATGACAAGGGATGGCAACTCGAATAATGGAGAAAGGCATTGGAGTAAGTCTCCTTCCGGAAAATTCTGGAGACATACCAGCCTTTACTATAATCCTTAGAAAGTTCCACATCGAGATATGCTATCCTTTCAGTGCAAAAGGAAGATGTGAATTGAAGAAATGTAGTAGTAGAATTAAAGTATGATAATAAATCTATTGCCTGAGAGAAATCCCCTTCAAACAAGATAAATATATCATCCAAAAAGCGTGTGTAAAAATGAATGCTTTTGGACATATCAATAGTATTATTAAATAATACAAATTGGTTCTCCCAATGTGCCATTACTAGGATGGCAAAGCTGGCCCCACAAGGTGATCCCATCACTATGCCAACCTTTTGGAGATAATACTTGTTGTTAAAAGTCACAAAATTACAAGATAAAATAATATCAAGTAATTCACCAACCAAGTCCAGTTCTTCATGTGTGGCCCCATATTTCTGCATGGTTGCCAAGGCCCATTCCATGCCTTCAGTATGGGGTATAGAGGAATAAAGGTCTTTAACATCCACTGTTAGAAAATTCCTTTCACCACAAAAAGTTCATAGGTTCATAGATTGGTAATAAGCTATTGGCCCTGCTTATACAAGCCTAGCCATAACAGTTCCCTGGATATTTCTTCCCACTGTTAATTTTGTCCAAAAAGGACCAAGAATCCTTACAAATCTGACTTTCTGACAGTAAATATTTTTTCATGTAAAAGTCAGCAACCTTTGCACAAGCATATGTTATGCTGTTTCTTGCATCCACTAAGGGATGCATCGGGGGGGGGGGGGGGTTGTAAATTCTTGTGGATTTTTGGAATGCCAAAAAATATTGGTATCCTTGTGGCTGGCATGCTAAGATAGTTAAACATATGAGCATCAATTCGAGCTTCAACAAACATGTCATTGATATATGAATTGATCCTGTTGTATGCAGTATTCATCTCATTTCTGGATACTTCTTCGTATGAAACTGTTGTAATGATCCTGGTCATTCTATCCACATAGTCCTCCTTGTTCCTAATAACCAAGCCTCCCCCTTTGTCGGGTTGCATGATCCTAACTGGGGCCTCCTGTAAGGTTTTAAGCATACTTCTCTCATATTGAGTCATATTAGGTTTTATAGTATTCGCCTGGGGTCTCTGCTTTAATACATTGTGAATGTCCAATTCACATATCTGTTCAAATAATAATAAGGCAGGATGAAGAGGGGGATTGTACACACTGGAAATATAGAAATTAGTTTTCGGGCTGTTATTGTGGTCCAATAATATTTTTAGGTTCAAGTTCCTAACAAAACTCTTAAGGTCTATAAGTGTCCTGGCTACATCTGCCCGGGCTGTGGGTACAAACTTGAACCCTTTAGATAACAAATCCACCAATTCTGGCGCAATGACAAGGTCAGAATAATTAAAGATTTTAAAGTCTTTACTAGAGTTGAAAATCAACTTACAATTAACATTCACGTTTGAGTTAACCACCGTTGTTATGAGTCATTTCTTCCGGTTCTTGTTCCTGTTCTGTTTCTGGCCTTGAACAGGGCTGTGATTGAAAGCCCTGTTCTGAAAACTTGTATTATTTATAGTGGTATGGTTAGACAATTCACCCGGTGGATTGTTATTACTTCTAGTGTGAATACGTTCACTCCATCTTATGTTATTAACTACTGTTGCTTTATTATTATCTTCTAATAATTCTTCTTCCACAGGGAAAGTATTAAACCCAGAATCTTGTGACCCTCTGGCCCCAGTAAGGTAATTCCCCTGAGAAGGTGGTGGTTTGGGGTAAGCAGACCAATGCCTATAATCCTTAAGATCCCGGTTTAGTTTTTTAACTTTAGTAGCTTTCAAATATTAATATCAAATATTTAGCAGCTTTTTCAAATACTGGTCTATACTGTTATAAATTCTTTCATAGTCAAACTGGTAACATATAAATTCTTGGTCTAATTTAATGGAATTATCCAACAATGCTGTCTCCTGAATCAACATGTTAATAGTATTTTGGTAATGGGTACACAAAAGTTCAAGTAATTCAAATCAATGTTTGTCAAACAAACATACTAATTCCTTGTGGAATAAAGAACCCTCGGCAAGCCCATTCGGATATTGCCATGACCTAAGCCTCTTTGGTATAATTTTCAACCATAAACATTCACAGAAATAAGCAACTTCTAGTTGCAATTTCCTCAGTTTGACCAGCTTCTGGTCAAATTCTTGTAGTTTAAATGTTAAATCAGTACCTGTAGTCCCTGGAAATTCTGGATTGTTGCCTTGTGATGGTCGTCGAAAACAAATGGTCTTTCGACCCAATTTCCGAATGTAAAAGGTCCTTGAGTGCTGTTATGGATGTCCCTTCCCATTTGATGTACGTTAATGGAGCCAACGTCCACAACAATTTGGCCGTTGCAGTTGCTTCCCAAGTTAGGACAAGGTTTAGGTACTGCTGCTCCCTGTTCAGATGTTGTAGTCCTCAAATGGTGAAGGTTGTTGTCAGAAATAGGATAAATACTAGCAAAACCAGGAGAAGTTGTAATTCTCGAGCCCTCAGTGTTACCTCGAGAGCCGAGTTGCTCGGCTTGCTGTGCCAAATCCAGTCTCCTTGATAAGGAGTCTACCTTCTTTGTCAAGCACTTGATTAGTGCTGTTAAGTTTCCACATTCTTCAGTCGGGCTGGATGTAATAGGAGTGCTTGTAACCATTTTGTTGGCCATAAACAAATGAACTAATCCAAAGCAGTAAGACAAAAACAAGTAAAGCAACTGAAAAGGCAACTAACATAACAAGCCACCGTCCAGCTTGATGTAAAACAAAAATTTATTGTTAAGCAACACACTTTCCTCTGCTTTTCATCCTGTGTGAATCACAAAACTTCTTCAGACAAATTGTTCTCAAGTGGCAGTGCTTATAAGTAACTGATAATTAAACAATTAAGAACAATTGAATAGTTAAAACAGCAATTCAGTAAATAAGTAACAAAATAACACTTACGTAAATGTATAAAAGCATGAATACACAAATACACATGTTCAACTAACACTTCTCCCAAAAGGATTGCCCTATTTTAAAAAACTAAAATTTATTTTTATTTTTTATAAAAATGTTAAAAATGTTCTAACCCTAAAAATCTATAGTCAGTGTTAAATCAACCTATAAAAGTGCCATAACCAGCACTATTTAACAATGTTGGACACTGTGGCACCCACATCCACAATGTATTCTGTGATGGATGCCTGGGAGTTGTCATGTGTGTCTAGGTTCGGCAGGAATTCTTCAGTGGCTGAGAGTGGGTTGTTCTAGTGCAGGCTCTGCACCGGTGATGCCACGATTCCATGCTACATCTGCTGCTCTTCTGGGTATAGCATTGATCATGTCCATTGCATGGTGTCGAGCCTGCTCATACATCCTGCTCTGTAGCATTCATGTCATGAACAAGGTCAGCCTACAGTGCTGTTCACTCTTCCCTGTTTTGCCTTCCCCTGGACAGTAGGAGTTCATGCCTTCAAGTATAATCTCATTCTCTGTATCCATCAAAGATGCACAGCATCTTGGGTAAATGTGTCCTAAAAGACAACAGAATGGCAATGCATGACAGGATCACATACGTGGATGTACACTATGTAGAGATACAGCAAGAACAGAATGGCTGGTAGTATCAACTGCTTGATCACACATGTCATATTCCACAATGTGCAAACATACTAAGTGTGTGGATACAACTAAGATACTAGAGAGAGTCAGCTATTCCCATGTGTACCATGACAGATACTGCTGTATGATGATACACCACCAACACCAACACCGGAGTCTATTGTAGTATGTTCCCTAGAGGCAACCCCACCCCCCGATAATATGTCAAAACAACAGTACCAAACAAATACCAGTGCGTTATTACAACCACCATAAATGGACAGTCCCAAGAGACCAGTGTGCCACATTGACAAAAAGCATTCCACCCTTTATGTACTGTATGTCTTCTGTAGGTGTAACAAATCTGAATATCAATGATATGTCATTATCACAGTTGTAAGAAAGGCTTAATGCTATAATCACTATTCCCTGTAAGTATATTCACACATCTGCATCCTGTTGTAAACAAAAAGGTTACATACCTGCTGGCATGCAACATTCCTCTGCTGAAATGTGCTGATATTTAAGTTTTTGCAAACCTCTGTTCTGTGTGCAGAAATTCTCACACAAAATGGTTCCCCATACCAAACATGTTTGCCTTTTAACATGCTTCTCATTGGCAGGTGATTGCCTCTTAACCCATCTGTGGTTCTTAAATGCTAATTGCAGCCAACACAGCTGATTTGCACTATCATCAGCCAATGACATGCAACCACTGTACAAGATATAAGGCCTCCATGTAGATTACAAGCCCTTTCTGATATGTTGTGTTGGATCTTACTGGAGTGAGGAAACTACATAATTGCAGAATGTACATCTGTAGCACCTACTGTTACATAGTGATGTGCATGCTACAGGCTGCAGCCACTGCTGCAAGTAATAGGTCTAGGCAGAGAGTGTGAACACTTTGGAGGACAACCAGCTGTAGGAGTAACTGTGGCAGCTGTGGCAGCCTTGTAGTAGAGGCAGAGTCAGATTGAGGGTAACCATTCCACTCCAATTAAGGCATGTGTTTAAGGTAAATATGTTAGGCAATGGTGTCATTAACAAAGTACTAGGCTTTATGTTTGTTGTGTCCTTGAGCAACATAGGGCATAAATATAACAATATGTCCATCATTTGGGCAGCTGTCAGGCCATGTGTTACACTATGGTACTCATTTGGAAAGTGCATGCTGGCAATCCTGGCTTCATATGTCTATGTTAGTTGTACAGCTGTACTAATCTTTACTGTGAGTTTGAAAGGATCGTTTACTGCACTCTGATATTAGTGGGCTTCATTTGCATTATCTGAGTTAAAATCCTCTTTGGATGCATATTAATGCATGACATGACACTTTATGCACTTAAAGTTTTGCTATAGGGATATGTGAAGTGTGTTCCTATCTGTAGGCCTGTGACTTCCATCAGTGACAAGCAGACATTTCATCTGTAATGAATTGTGTGGATAAAGAGCGCATGACTCTGTAATTAAGTGCTGGCTTCACAATAATGTTATTTAAATGCTGCATACCACTGGATTTGAGCCCAGGACTGCTTGTGGCAAAATTTACTGTTTGCAATAATTTAACAGGCTGAGCTATTGAGTCATGGTTACAGCAGGTGTATTTCCAAGATGTAAGTACACACATACAGGTTGTTACTTTTTTACACTATGTGCATGGCTTTATATGGATGTGTTCCTGCACCAGCGTCCCTGTTGTACATGTTTTTTGCCAGTAATGCCTTAGCGGGTGTAGTTGTAAATGTTGCTAATAAAAGGGGACATTTATCTGATATTAGAAAACTCACATTCATTCTTGTGTGTTTGGCTTTCTGGTGTTGTAGTCTTGCACTGGACTCCAAGGTGCGCTACCAATTTTTCTATTTATCTTTAAGCCAGTTTGCATGACAAGGTAAAATCCATTGAAAAATGTTTGATGACTGTAACTTGCAATTACTATGTTTTGCTTAAACCACCAGTTTTAATTAACAGCTTTGTGGTGTGGCAGGTTTAATACATTGGCTGCAGGTTCAATGGTCTTGGGTTTGAAATAGGGCACAGGTGTTTATTTTGTACATGTTTATTACTTAAAACACATATATCAATATAACTCAACTTAGCTGAGTGTAGTGAAGCTGCATGATGCAATGTGTTGCACAGTATTGTGTTAAAAATATATAAAGAAAAGAAAAATGGGGTGTAAGCAGGGGGAAAGCAAAGTGAAAGGCAGGTAGGTATGTGCAGGAAGGGTGTAGGAAAGAACCATAGCTATCCATTTCTTGTACAGCAACAACTTTGCACTTTGACAGAGTTTGTAGATGAGTTTGGACTATCAGCCACTGAGAGAGTTGTGATGACAACTTAATTGCATTGTTAAGTCAATTGGACCAAATTATGTGTTTCCAGTGGACATGTGTGCGAAATGGAGAACTGCGTATTTCTTTTTTGGGACAGGTGTCCATTTCTTTTAAGGTGAGATTGGAATGCAGGGGAAGGGACATAGGTACATGTGGGGGTGGTACGTTGGGTAGGTGAGGAAGCTTTTGCAGACAGACAAGACAGCAGATAGGGATGGTGTGTGACACAAGAGGGGGGTGAACTCCTTGGATGGGGAGGATGTTGTGGAATATCAGTCCAATGTGCCTCCACAAGGTAGCAGCATGACTCACCTCCCCATCCATGGGACTGACAACACTACTCTGTCACTACCCCAATGATGGCAGTGGTGGAGGCTGGAATCCAGTGTGAGCCCACACCACAAAGGTTGCCAGCATGTTCTCCATCCAATGGAGGCATCATCCAAACCCACACATGACAATTCCGCACACCAATCCTGGTAATTCATCATGGGTGACAACTCCCCCTCCACCACCATTCCCAGAGGGGGGCAGGACCCCGTCTCATGTGGCAGTACTACCTGATGCCACAGGTAGTATAGGACTAGCAGAGGGGGGACCACTAGGCTGGGTCTTGCTGGGACCCGGCACCACAACCGGAGGAGGCAAGGTATGCGGATCACGAGGAACCGGACAACCTTGACGTGCTGTAGTAAAGTAGTTAGAACAATAAGTTAAGGTTAGTAATAACCAAACCAATGTTAATATTAACTGAATAGAACATAATATTTATTAATCCAAATACATATTATGGTATATTATGTGTCTCACACAGCATTAAGTAACATAACAGTCAGTATGTTAACAGCAAGCCAGTATGAATTGAACCATTAGGCCAACAAAACAGTTTAACAAAATAGGTTAATAATGAATCATAATAATAAATAATAATAAATTAAATTTTAACAAAATATAGTTAAACAAAATATATTACTATCAAATCATAATAATATATAACAATAATAAATTAAAGAAGATAAGGGGTGGGGAGAGAGAGAATAACATGCCAATAGTGATATCACAGATGATATTCCTGAAAACAGTGGTAATACATCGTTCTAGAGGTGTGTAGTGTCATTTGTGTGTACAGTAATTACAATTCTTTTATAGCTGATATAGCAAGGACATACCTCTCAAGTTGTTAGCATGGGAAAGTATGGGCCAAGTACTAACAAATGCAAGTATACAAGTACACAGAACAGTTTCACATAATGTAGACTTATATAACTACCAAGGTCTGCTGTAAATGGATTTGTTAATACATTGCATTCCAGGTAATCATTTATCTGGTAATCATGTGAAAGACAGATTAGGCAGTTCTATTTACATTATAAAAAGTCGTGACACTTCAGAGGCATGTTTATGTACATTAAGTAAACTAGATAGACATCATGCCTTAGTCAGCAGGCATGGGAGTAGAACCCAATAACTGTGACTGCAGAGGACATTTGCAAATAATGTAATAATTGCCTGCAGCAACTTAGAACAGACATGTAATGATTACAGCCCTATTGCAAATATTAAGACAGATTTATTTAGGAAACCACAATGCTGCTTAACACTTTGTTTTTATTGCTGATACTTCTCTGTGAAATCTACGCACACTATCTGAAGATAAAGTGGGCTACCTCAGCCATATACTTTTTGTTCCTGGAGTGGAAGAAAATTTGAGCATTATGTGACTGAAATTGGCCTAGAAACAACCTTGAACTATACTATGAGTTGTGCAGTACATTTCACAGGACGTTCCTTTTGTGTTGTAGAGCTATTACAGTTTTACACTTAACTGCAGTGACAGTAAGAATACACATGCAATAAATACAGCCATGCTACAAATATTAAGACAGATTTATTTTGGAATCCACAATGCTGCTTGACACTTTATTGGTATTGCTGATAATTCTCTGTGACATCTACACACACTATCTGCTCATAAAGTGGGCTATCTCACCCATATACCTTTTGTTCCTGGAGTGGAAGAAAATGAAAGCATTGTGTGAGTGAAACTGGCCCAGAGACAGCCTTGAACCATACTATGAGTTGATCAATAATTTTTTCAGGCCATTAGTTTTGCATTTTACAGTTATACACTTAACTTCAGCAACCTTATCATAGACATGCAATGCATGTAGCTCTAGTGCAATTAAGTTATGACACCACAATCCTGCTTTGCACCTTTTTGCTTACTATTATTGGTATTGTTTATTGATAATTGGAATACAGTTGTTATTGTTCATTTATTACACTGTAGTTCTAATTGCCCATTTATTGCATGACAGTTCTAATTGCCCATTTATTGCACTACAGTTTTTTATTGTTTATCTATTGCAGTTCACTTTTTATTCTTTATTGCTTATTGCACTACAGTTAGCATAATATATCCGTACTTACCACACTCACGGCACATCCTGATCAGGCACCTGGCATGGGACTGAATATTGCAAGTCCTCTCAGTGGCAGCTGTTGGGAGAGAAGCACACCATTATGCATACCAGTTTTGCACACATTCAGGTTGCATTTTGATAAAACAGTGAAAAAAATACTTACATATTTGTGGGGCATGCCCAGCCCTAGCCTCTTGGACCCAGGTGTCCAAGGTTCCCCTCTTTCTCCACTTCAGGTCATCATAGTGATGATGACACTGTTAAGATTCCTGGTTAACTGATCCCAGGCCTCAGTCTTTCACTCTGAACCCTGGTAACAGCTACCTAGGTTCATAACTACTTATGAGGAGCCCAACAAAACTCTAGGATTCCTGCACACCCCATCTCTGTGCCCAAAAGTGAGCATGCTCTCCAACACCACCTGGAATATCAGCAGATAAGCAGACTCCAAAATAATGATGTAGAACTCCTGCCTTTTGGCCTAATATAGGCTGTTTTCATGCCCTTACACTTCATTTTGCAACATTCAAAAAAGTGCTGCAGTGCTTAGCATCAAGCAAACTAGCTTAGTCAAGATGAGCACTGGGAAAAGTCACACAACCATGGTTTTAGTGAAGCTTAGCAATGCACAAACAATATTAACCATGAACCAAGTTTAAGCAGTGATTAGCATTGCACAGCTCTCCCAAATGTACAAATGTTGATTTTAGTTTAAAAATATAGTTTACATTGCATTCAACAAATGAAATGGGTGCAAGGGATTTGAACCCAGGACCTATTAAGCTTTAGACCATCACTCTACCCATTTAGCTACTTAGATAGTATATAAAGTAGTATACCTTCACATACACTACTAAGCAATTGTGGTGTGCCACGCAAACAGGTTTAAATGGGCTTATACATAAGCCGACATACATAATTATTTACATCCATTTTCCATATATAGATTCTGGCAGGTGTCAGCTATGTGTAAGTGAAGCTTGACATTGCTTTGCTCTATGCTATACGGTGCAAATGAACATTAAAAATAATAAAAATTTAAAAAAATATATAAATTTAAAACACAAACTATTAATACACAACACATTTCAACAGTAACAGGGACCCTCACCATGTACATGGATTCTCATTGTCATTGTAATAATTGCTATTGTAATTATTCAACTTTGTGTCTATTATTTTTGAGCTTTTCTGCTTGGGCCTGTGCTAAAAAAGGGTCTTGCAATGTTCATTGGGAGTATCCCAGCTAAAGACAAACAAACAAACAAACAAACAAACAAACAAACAAACAAAATAAATAAATAAATAAATATTTTGAACATCTTTAACATTCTGCGTAAATGAAATCATTTACCACAGACTGTATTATACCTTTTTTGGTCAGCTTTAGAATCAGGTTGCATAGGTGGCATTCACAAAGTCATTCTCCTGTAAGGCAAACTTGTTTCTACAGTATTACAAACATGTTAAAGGGTACCAAAAGTCCAGGGCTGTATATTTATGGGATCCGTAAAAATCCATACGTGAACATGCCTTCATAACCATATGTACGTTTGATGTTTAGAGGAAGAAAATGAAATGTATTGGTTCGACAAAGGGAGATACTGCCAGCCCAGCTAGCTGGAATTTTGTAAATAATTATATGTCATTGGTGAATATTGAAACGATTTGTGTAAGATGCTTGTGTTATAACTGTATTAGAACTGTATGCCATGTGTATATCCAACTGGTTTGTACAGACATGTGTGTTAAAAAAGGCATTTTATAAAGTGGTTATGCTTAAAATGTAACCACATTGTGCCCTACTGGAAAAGAACAGAAATGTACATGCACTATTGTAACTGTTTAAATGTATATATTTTAACAGTGATACTGGAATACAGGAGGTTAACTTCAGAAAAATAATTGAAATTAAATTACTTTATGGTTACACCATAAAAGATGGTATCTTTCAGTTTCAATGCAGCAAGGAGGCATGCTGTCTAAAACCAAGGAGCTTTCTGTATTGTCTCTAGGGTGAAATAATTACTAGTCTTGAAATGTGAAGGAATGTAATTGTTTTATGACTTCCAGCATCTGTCAAAGATTTGAGGGCTATGTATTTACACAGGTAGATGCTAAATATTGTCAGCTTCCAGCAGTGAGGGTTTCACCTGGGACAGAGTCAGATGAGAAGAAATTATGTCATTCTACAAGCTATCCCAGCAGTAATATTTGAGATATTAATTTGAAAACTCTCTTAGAGAGACAGGGCATTCTGTATTCTGTCTTGGACCTGGCAACAAGAACTGTTCTCTACAACATCTGCCTTGCTCTGATGAAGTAAGTTTCTAGGGAACAGTATAATTTTCTTAGATATAGTCAGGAATATAGCAAAGTTTAGTTTAGATATTTTTCTTTATTTATTTGAGACTGTCCTGCAATATTGTTTTAAATATTTTCTTTGATTTTCAACTCTGATGTAATTGAATATATATTGAGTATTTTCTTGTTCTTTTATTATTCATTATTAAATATATTTAAACCTTTCATTGTGGCTGATCTGTGTAGAAATATTTAAGTTTTGAGAGTACTTGCATATTTATTTGGTGACACTGTGTGGGCCACTCATAATAGCCTTGCTCTCGACTAAACTGCCATTTGTATTATTCCAGTGTACATCCCCCACTGTGGGCAGTGGTGAGGACTGAAGCTCCTTGATTACTGGTCCAGTGGTGGGTCATCACAATGGATTCTATTTTAGGGTACTATGACTTTCTGGAGGGATAGATTCCTGTCCCAGAGACTTCCCATACTCTGGAACAAACTACCTATCTATATCAAACAAAGCTCCTCATTAGCACTCTTCCAGAAGAATCTTGATGATTGGATGGGAAATAAGCCTTTCACCTCGGGGATCACTTTTGGGGCTCTGGTCGACAGGGGCACAGTAAAATAGTTTTCTTGGATGGTGAAAGCCAGGGTACCTTTTTGGGTAGGCTTATATAGGCCCTAGGGCCAATAGCCTAGTACCTACCTATGAACCTATTTCTCTGATGACAATATCAGTCAAAATCAGATGTATCCATCCCTTTGAAAAGCTACAGAAGCCATTCCAAACAGCAGCAAGCAAACACACAAAAAAATAGAGAGAGAATAACAATAAAATTCTGTTCTTATAAAATTTGTCATTTCATCACAAATTCATCGTCTGTGTGATGCAACACCTTGGAAAATGCAAATTTGGCTTGACCAGTCTTTCAATTTCCAAGATCACATTAAGCAAGTCAGATCCAAAGTTAAATACCTTTTAGTCTGGTCTCAAGAGATGTTTCACTTTCTCTTGCAACTTGCTACCGCAACCTTAGGCAAAAATGTCCTGCTTTAATATTTAGAATATTTCTTACCTCTACTCACTACTGCCTTATAAAAAACACTACTACCTTAAAGGAGAACTGCACCCACAGACTCAAAAAACATTTCCATTTTATCATAGTTTGGTGCTTCATATATTTTAATACCACTCTCGGACTGTTTACAGGTTTTTAAATATTTTTATATGCAATTTCTGAGTCTGACAACATGGGGTCTACCATCTTGAAGTGATCCTGATTGTTTAGTCTGCCTCTAGGTATACCACAATGCAGTGCTTGTCTGTAAAAAAACTACATCATGCAGGCCTCTTTCTCCCTAAAACTCCTGTCACTGCATTGATTTTACATGTATACACTGCTGTTATTCAGTCAGTTAATTTTAATTAATATTTCATGCTGTTCCATGACTACTTAAAACACAAAACAGTACAAATGCTACAGAGCAGACTTTCAAAGTGCTTTTTACTGGTGCTTTTTTTAGAATGACTAAATTACAGTCTTTTGAGAAGCCTGAATTATACTACTTTGACTCATCTCCCATCCCCCTTCACACCTAATGTCCATAGCTGTCAAAGTGCTATGTATAATTTGAGCTGTTACCTGCTGTGATTGACAGCTCACAGCAGGAGTCTTGACTCATGTATTGTTTCCTTGTTCTAGCCTTTAATTTCTGTATGGCTAGGGGAAAGGACCAGGGAGCTGTGACATCAGAGCATGGGTGAGTTTTTAGGACAGTCTTGGTGATGTCGGTTTGGGGAGAGAATTGGCCAGAAAATTACCTGGATTCATTGGCCTTGATGACATCAATGAATCAGAGACTGCAGCAAGCTTTTCCATGGTGGGATAAAAGTTTTGTGAGAGTGAAACCACCACAGTACAGTAAGGTACTGTTCTAGTGGAGAGTAACAGTCAATTTAACATATTTTAAATTCTATGTTTATTCATAGCAGGGACTGTAAAAAGGGAAAAAAAGGACAGAGAAGTTGAGCATTTAATAATAGAATCCCATTGTTGCCCTTTAAATCTCTTTCTAATAAAATTTGGTGTTTTATCACCAACCTTCCTCAGCATGAAAATCATTGCATCATGTAGGAAAAAGCAAATTGGACATCCATTGAAGGCAGAGTCAATATCCTGCTTAATGCCATTCTCTTCAAACTCTTATGTGAAGAAACACTATTCTCCCAAATTTGGGACCCACACTACAACCTAAGAAGTCAATCCTCTAATGGTCCTGCTCTCATAACTCCATCCATTAACCTTCATTCCACAGTTAACAGCTTTTCTACTATTGCCTCTAAACTGTGGAGATCACTGACACCTGTTACTACTGAAATGAGTGACTATAAATAGTTCAGACCTCAGTTCAGACAATATCTAACTGTGTAAAATAAGTTCACATAGTTAAACACCCAAACTCTCATGGCTGCATTATCACATTCATCATAGAAAACCTTGACAATTGCAAGAAATAAACTCATACCTACTGCTTCCATATCTGTTCTATATCTGCTGATCCTATTATTTCTTCTGCTGCGGCTCTTAGTATTCTATAATGTCTGCTCTCTTCACTGCTATTATTCCTTTCCAAGTTTATATATATGAAATAGTAACGAGCACAATTTCCTGTCTCAGAATAACAGATGAAGTCCCTGGTGGATGAAAGCGCTTAACCGCAAGTTTGTTTTTATCAACTGGATTAAACTTTTTGCTTTTTGGAAACTGTTGGTGTCGTGCTGGTGCATTTGTTGTTCTGAGACAGGAAATTGTGCTCGTTACTATTTCATTTGGTGGACTGTTTCTCAGTTTGGTTTGTTCCTTTTACTTGGTCAAGTTTATATATACTATTTCCATTCTTTTGGCTGGACCACATTTGCTTCAGCAACAATACATGTATGATGCATTGTATACTCCTGATCCTTCCTCTTTTTAATCTTTTTGTATATATGTGTATACTTTTTTTGCATCTATGTTATTTGTATCACTTTACTATATAAATGAGTTATACCTTTAATCTTAATTTACTATTGCTACTGTGTATTTTACTCTGGCTGAACCTGCAAATGGTAAAATGTGATCAGTGCTGTACCCCAGTAAACAAAATTAAATAAGTAAATAAGGTGGCAATCCAGCAACAAATTCCTTTCTTTTTCTAAAAGTTAGAGTATTTGCATATTAATTTCTAACTCAGTAAATGAATTGTTCCTTCTCAGACCCTTTTCAGTAATAACTGAACCATAACGGAAGGCTTAAATACACGGTGTATAGGTTCATAGGTTCATAGGTTGGTACTAGGCTATCAGCTCTAGGGCCTATAAAAGCCTAGCCATAACAGTTCCCTGGCTATTTCTTCCCACACTATTTACTTCCCTGGACCCCTGTCTAGCAGGGTGACCGATGTGATCCCCGGAGTGAATTTCCTTTCTCCCATCCAATCGTCAAGGTTCCTTTTGAAGAGGGCCAAAGAGGCACTCTGCTTGACATGTATGGGCAGTCTATTCCAGAGTCTGGGGAGTCTCTGGGTCTGTAACCTATCCCTCCAGCATGTTTTGTTTATTTTGATGACAAGGTTTAGATCCCTGGAGCATGTGGCTCTGAGGGATTGGGATTTCTTTAAGTGTAGCATGTCAACAGCTCTGGGTTTGACATGGCCTTGTATGTTAAGCAGAGATCGCTTCTAAGTAGACAATATGCGACAAAGTATAGCTGGAGTTTTTTAAGGCGGTCAGCGTAGGGCATCTGCTTTGGGCCTGTGATTCTTTTAGTGAGGTATTTCTGCAGCCTTTCCAGTTATTGCAGATGTCTTGAGAGGTACATACCAAATGGGGCATTGTATTCTATAATGGGTCTAATGAGGGATGAGTACAGTGGGACTATGACTTCCTTTTTTCTGGATGAAAAGCCCTTAGTGATGAGGTGTGCCACACAGAAGGATTTCCTGACTGTTGTGGCGATGTGGTTATCAAAGATGAGACCACTGTCCACCTGTGTCCCTAAGTCTTTTATTGCACTTTCGGTGTTTAGTGTACTGCCACCTATGTGGTAATTTACAGGCACATGTTTTTTCCCAAAGGGGATAACTATACATTTATTGGCATTGAGCTTGAGCCCATGGCTCTGGCACAAAGCATCTGTTTCTGTAAGGCCCTTTTGTAGAGTATCCACATCATTTGGGGATTCAATAATGGCTCCCAGTTTGCAGTCATCTACCAACTTTGTTAGCCAGAGTCCCTTAGTGTTGGCCTGTACTTCAGAGAAGTAGATGCCAAACAAGAGCGGTCCCAGGACTGAACCCTGAGGTACTCCACTTGTCACATGTCTGGAGCTGGATTTGGAGTCGGCTACTTTTACAGTGTGGGTTCTGTCAGTAAGCCAGTTGGCAACCCATTGGGTGATGTAAGGATTAATGCCCAGCTTAGTAAGTTTATCTATGATTCCAGAGTGGGGGATGGCGTCAAAGGCCTTGGTGAGGACTAGATAGGCTGTGTGGACCACCTTACCCTTGTCCATGGCTCTGGAGACTGATTTGAAGAAGTCAATCAGGTTCAGGAGACAAGATTGGCCCTTCACGAACCTAAACTGGGTGGGGTCCAGTGTTTGAAGGTTGCCAATGTCTTTGTTTATAAGTTCCATGATAATATGCTCCATGGCCTTGCAGATAAGGCTCGTCAGACTGATGGGATGGTAGTTTCTGGGATCCAAGGTGGATCCTCCTTTGTGGAGTGGGATAACTGTAGCTCTGTGCCACTCAGTGGGCATGAAACCTGAGGTGAGGCTATGATTAAACATGACACTTAGGTGATGTGCCAGTTCATATTTTAGTTCATGTAGTGCACAGCACGGGATGTCATCTGGTCCTATGGATGCTGTATTCTTAGCTTTGGGGAGTGTGTTTTTTTACCTGTGTGGCCGTTATTACTGGAATTTGACAATCTTCCGGTATTGAGATAGGCAGTTTAGGGGGTGAGAGGGGGGGTGAAGTTGGCACTGAACTGATCTGCCAGGATATTGGCAATATCCTTTGGATCAGTATATTTAATGCCATTCTGTTTTAGCTCAGAGCAGATCTGAGCATTGCCGTTTAAATTCTTGACATAGTTATTGAATGCCTTGTGGTTGTCTTTGGAATATTTGGCAATTTTATTTTCATAACTAGCTTTGCAGGATTTTATGAGGGATCTCAGTTTCTTACTGTGGCTGGTAAGGGAGTTTTTTGCATCCTGGGATTTTCCTCTTTTCTGCAACAGTTTTCTTCCTTTTGTTGTAAAGTTTGTTTATGGCAGGGGACCACCAGATTGGCTTCCTTTTTTTGGAGGAGAGCATCCTGGTTCTATTTGAGATGGCACGATTCATGCATGAGTGGATGCGCTCATACAGTGCCTTAATGTAGGATTCAGCAGTCGAATTTTCAGTTCCCGTCTGCATGGGTGTCATGAAGTTTGTCACTTCTGACTTGAGTAGAATGAAGTTGGCTTTGGAGAAGTTTTTTATGGAGGATTCCTTACTGGGGGGGGTGGGGTGGGATGTGGATGTTAAGGGTGATTAGCTTATGGCCAGACCTGACTAACGAAGAGGTGACCATAGGTGTGGAGCATCAATTTCCCATGATGATAATGACCAGGTCTAGGATATTGGAGCCCCTGGTGGGACTATGGATTAGTTGATCCAGGGCATTGGAATTTATGAATTCCAAGAACCGTTGGGCAAAGATGTTGGTACACGAGTAGTTTTCCCAGTTAATGGTAGGGTAGTTAAAATCACCCAGTATTAGGGTGTTTTGTTCTATCTTAATATTTTCCAGTATGTTTAGAAAGGTGTAGTGAGAATCTTGGGGCATGGTGGGGGATCTGTAGCAAGCTACAATTTGGATTGCAGTCTTACCTAGTGTTAGTTGCACCTGGAGAATTTCAGACGCATTGTGTTGGGTAACTAGCCTGGTGGTGTGAATATCCTTGGTGAATACGGACACTCCTTCACCTTTAGTGTTTCGGTCCTGGTTTGGTGGCTGAAAAGTGTGGTAAGAGTTGTAGCCTGGTATTGCAGGGGTGCTCTCTGGAGCCCTGAACCAGGGCTCAGTTACTGCACAGATATCGATGTCCTCCATTTTTAGGAGTGCCTCGAGAAAGTGCATTTTGAGGTTTAGACTTCCAGCATTGAGTAGCATTACTTTCAGATTCTGCATGCTTGTACCTGTTACAGTGGTGGTTTTGTCCTTTGAACTTTGCCTAAAAAAGGCACTATAGGGGTGGCAAGAGCCTTAGCCAGTAATTTGAATCCCAGGGGCGACAGGTGCAGACCATCTCTGGCAAAGCATCGTGGTCTGTCGATCATGTCTTCCCAGGCTAACAGATACTGGATCCCCTTTGAATGACACCAGAAGCTTATCCAATTGTTGAAGTCAATCATTTTGTCCTTATATTGTGGTATCATTCTGGGCGAAGGCAGGATGCTACTCAGGGCTAGGGTCATACCTGCCTGAGCCACATGATCCGAGAGCTCTTCCATGTCTCTTTTCATGTAGTCCAGGGAGGTACATCTCAAATTATTCACTCCAACATGGACAATAACAGAGTCATATTTGTACTTGTTGTGGAGTGACTTGAGTGCATGCGTTATGTGGCGGATCCTGGCACCCGACAGGCAGCTGACTGTAATTTTCTCCTTGTTCAACCTATATATATATAATTTACTACAGCAAATCAAGAATTGCAACATGCATTTTTGAGGTAAGAGAAAACCAGAGAACATCAGTAAAGACATGGAAAACCTGTAAAACTCCAGATGAGCACTACAAGAGGCCTGGACTGAACATTAGGCTCTGGAGCTTTGAGAGAGAGATCTTATCACTAAACCATGACCCTGCTGACAGCCCAGACTTACAACCTAGGCAAGGGATGTCATCATGCTGCTGAAAAGACGACAAGTTTAATTTCAAAGACTCATTAAATTCTGTGCAATAAGCAACACTCTTGCAACAAATGGCTGATCCATAATATCCTGGAATCACAAAACGTCATTTTTATTTTTATTTTATTATTTACCATTTGTTGACCAGGTTAGTCCCAGTAGGCTAGTAGTTTCTTTCCAGTGGAGACCTGAGATGATATTTACACTACTTCTAGAGGAAATCACTTCACTACTCTTTTCCATAAGTGCCATGGGATCTTTTACATCTACTTCAGCTACCACCAACTCTAGCAGATGGGACCTCAGTTTAACATCTCATCCAAAGGATGGCACTCTCAGAAAAGCAGCACCCCCAGTATGCTGCACTGTGGTGTCAGCAATTGATCTAGCTCTTTGGGAAACCATAACAACCTCCTGCTTCAAAAGGTGAGAATGCTACCTGTTGCACCTCTGCACTGATGTGGAAGTATTCTGTCATATGGTGCATGGCTGCTAATGAAATCACAAACAAGATTACAGGTTGATGAGAAAGGCAGACAGAAACATTTAGTTACAATGCTAGCAACTACAGATTGCATTCCTGAGCTATGCTGCAACTCGGCAGGGTGTATTTACCTGGAGAACTAATAATGAATACAAAAAGCTGCTAACACTTTACGCTAGCTGACGTCAGTCCCACGGCAGCTTAATTCTTTGATGGCAATTTATTGTGGGATTCATGAAAAAAGAAGTCTGTATCTCTGCAAATAAATTTCAGTATACATTTCTGTACTGCTACAAAGTGGCTAAAGTGGAACAATTTTGTCTATGAAGTGATATTTTCATAATTTAAATGAAGTGCCTGTAGTAACTATGGTACCAGGGCTGATACCAGGTTTACTAAATCTCGTTTAAAAAAATCACACATATTTTTAATGCTCTCTTTCCCACTGCTAATACATCTGATCTCTAAAAATGTGTGACTTTGTAGCCCTTTCTCTTGTAAATAAAAGAAATGCAAATGCATGAATCTGTTTGAAGATATAACCTCTTGCATCTCTTGTGCCAGCAGGTCAAAAATGTAATTACAGTCTGCTTCAGAGAAGTAGCTGACTAGAACTGTGAAAAGAAGGAAGACATAAAAATGCAGGGATTTAAGAGACGTATGTTGACATCCAAATAATTGGTGCTCTCTACTGTCTCTGAGCTGATGAAATTAAGGTCTAGTACTTTACAAACAACAGAACTGGCTTAGTTGTTTCTTTTCATAGGTTTATAGGTTCATAGGTAGGTACTAGGCTATTGCCCATAGGGCCTATATAAGCCTAGCCAAAAAAAGGTACCCTGGCTTTCACAACCCAAGAAAATTATTTTCCTGTGCCCCTGTTGAGGAGAGCCACAGAAGTGATCCCCAGGGTGAATTTCCTAACTCCCATCCAATCATCAAGATTTTTCTTGAAGAGTGATATAGATAGGTAGTCTGTTCCAGAGTATGGGAAATCTCTGGGACATTAATTTATCCCTCCAGCATGTTCTGTTTGTTGTGGTGACAAGGTTTAAGTCCCTAGAGTGTGTAGCTGGGAGGGTTTGGAATTTCTTTAAGTGGATCATGTCCAACAGCTCTGGGTTTGACATAGCTTTGTATGTTAGGCAAAGATCGCCTCTGAGTAGGTAATATGCGATTGAGTAAAGCTGGAGGTTTTTGAGACGTTATGTGTAGGACATCTGTTTGAGGCCAGTAATCCTCTTTGTGAGGTATTTCTGTGGCTTTTCTAGTTGTTGTAGATGTCTTGTGAGGTACATACCAAAAGGGGCATTGTACCCTATAATGGGTCTAATGAGTGACGAGAAGAGGGGAACAATTACCTCTTTTTTTCCTGCATCAGAAACCTTTTGTGATGAGGTGTGCCACGTCGAAGGATTTCCTGACTACTGCAGCAAAGTGATTATCAAAGGAGAGACTACTGTCCACCTGTGTCCCAAGGTCTCTTATCACACTTTCTGTGTTAAGTAGACTACTGACTATGTGGTAGTTCATGAGTACAGAGTTTTTACCAAAAGGGATGACAATGCACTTTTTGGCATTGAGCTTGAGGCCATGGCTTTGACACCAGACATCTGTCTCAGTGAGGCCCTTTTGTAGGATGTCCACATCGTTAGGAGGTTTGGTTATGGCTCCTAGTTTGCAGTCATCTGCAAACTTCATTAGCCAAAGACCTTCTGTGTTAGCCTATACTTCTGAAAAGTAGATACCAAAGAGAAGAGGACCCAGGGCTGAACCCTGTGGTACTCCACTTGTCACTGGTCTGAAGTCGGATTTGGAGTCTGCTGCTTTCACAGTGTGGGTTCTGTCTAGTGAGTCAGTTGGCAACCCATCTCGTGACATAGGGATTTATACCTAGTTTAGTGAGTTTATCTATAATTCCAGAGTGGGGGATGGTGTCAAAAGCCTTGGCAAGATCTAGATAGGCTGTGTAAACTACCTTACCCTCATCTACAGCTTTGGTGACCGCTTCAAAGAAGTCTATCAGGTTTAGGAGACATGATCTGCCTTTTACAAACCCGAATTAGTCGGGGTCCAGAGTTTGGAGATTACCAATGTCATTGTTTATAAGTTCCATGATGATATATTCCATAGCCTTGCAGACCAGGCTCATCAGGCTAATGGGGCCTGGGATCCGTGGTGGCTCCCCCTTTGTGGAGTGGGATAACAGTCACTGTGCACCATTCAGTGGGCACAAAGCCTGAGATGAGGCTATGATTGAACATGGTAATTAGGTGGGGTGCCAGTTCATTCTGTAGTTCATGTAGAACGCAGCCTGGGATGTTGTCAGGTCCCATGGATGCTGTGTTCTTGGCTTTGCATTCATCCGGTATAGGGGATTAGAGGGGGGTAAAGTTAGCACTGAACCTATCTGCCAGGATGTTGGCAATATCAGTTGGTTCTGTATATTTAGTGCCATTGTGCTGTAATGCAGAGCAGATCTGAGTGTTGAATTGAGATTCTTGACATAGATATAGAATGATTTGTGGTTGTCTTTAGAATCAGTGGTGATTTTGTTTTCATAACTAGTTTTGGAGGATTTTATGAGGGATCTCTTCTTTTTACTGAGGCTGACCAGGGAGTTCCTCCAATCATGGGATTTTACTCATTTTTGCAACAGTTTCTTTCTTCTGTTGTAGAGATTGTTTATGGTAGGGGACCACCAGATTGGCTTCCTTGTTTTGGAGGATAGCATCTTGGCTCTGTTAGGGATTGTACAATCCATGCTCTCGTGCTTATAAAGTGCATTTGTGTAGGATTCAGCAGTCATACCGTCCATCTGCATGGGTGTCATAAAGTTTGCCACTTCTGTCTTAAGAAGCATGAAGTTGGCTTTGGAGAAATTATTTATGGTGGTTTCCCTAATGGGGGGTGGGGACGAGATGTGGATGTCTAGAGTGATTGGCTTGTGGTTGGATCTGACCAACAAGGAACTGACCTCAGGTGTGGAACACCGGTTGCCCATGTTGGTGATAAGCAAGTCTGGGATATTGCTGCCCCTGGTGGAGGTGTGGATAAGTTGATCCAAGGCATTGGAATTTATGAATTCCAGAAAACTTTGAGCAAAACAGTTGGTTCATGATTAGTTTTCCCAGTTAATGGTGGGATAGTTGAAATCGCCCATTATTAGGGTGTTAGGTTGTACCCTAATATTTTCTAGTGTACCAAGAAATGAGGAGTGGGAATCCTGGGGCATGGTGGGGAATCTGTAGCAATGTACAGTCTGGATTTCTCTTACTTTTTTTCTCCACACTCTTGACCATCAGGTGACCCCAATCTGTCGTCTTGTTCAATGGGCCTAACTAACCCTACTTTTTCCCTGGACTGTCTCTGATACTGGCCAAAGTAGATGAGTTTAAGATGACCTGAGACATTGTTATATTACTGCCATTAGGATTTCTACTTAAGCCAAATCCTTGTGCATAGTGGGCAACATTGCAAGATGGGACATGCAATGGGTGATCCACACTGAACTGCTCAGAGAAATCATGCCACATTTTGTACTCTTGAACACATGACCCTCCTATTATCCCAGGGTGGGTGTGCCCATCCTACCTTGATAGTGCCTCAGATGCCTGAGCCATTAATTGAACCCAGGCTGTCAGGGCTGTAGTCAGGGCTTTACTTTATATCGCTATACTGTGATTCTTACATGGTTTAATTACTTCAGGAGTGTGAAAGCTAAAAAAGAAAAAAAAAAATATATATATATATATATATATATATATATATATATATATATATATATAGATAGATAGATATAGATAGATATAGATAGATAAATAAATTACCTGATCTAATGGGTTTTAAGCAAAAAAAAAAATTTATGGTTTCTAGGGAGCATTTTCACTTGGAAGATATCGAGGTGATCACTTCCTTGTAAGTTTGTTATTCATAGTTTCAGCTTGTTACCTTCTTGGATTTTATAACAGTGGTGGGTTAAAGTACTTTTACCCTAGAGACAGCTAATATATAGATTTTCTTAAACTATTCCTGTGTGCTTATCTTATTTTTAAATTGTATACTTTCTGTTGTGTGTATATGTATATATATATATATATATATATATATCTATCTATATATATATATATATATATATATATATATATATATATATATATATAGATATATATATATATATATATATATATATACATATATATATATATATATATATATATATATATATATATATATATATATGGCTATACTTTGTTTTGTTGAATCTCATTTCACTGAATTTCATTTCATCCCGAGCACATCACTGAAAACACAAATTACTGAAAACTCATTTCACTGAATTTCATTTCACTGAACTGAACTTAGTATATATATGGCACTGTGTAGAGTACTGTAAGGCAAGTAAAAGGTATATGCCCTTTTCCCCACTGTAGTGTGATCCTGGAATTAGTATATATAGTTAGGGGGGTGTGGGGGGGACAGCCCCCATCTTGTTTTTTTTATACTGTATTTTACCAAAAACTTCAAAACAATACATTTTAAACAATAGATATGCATAGTTACAACACCAATGACTAACTCTCTCCAGAAGACAATCCCCCGGATTCACTAATCCTCCATGTAAGACTTAATAAGTCTTATTCGGAGGCTGCAGTTGAGCGGTTTGACGTCAGCATGCCATGAATATTCATGAGGGCATGCTTACTCAACCGTAACTCTTACACAGACTGAGTAGGAAAGCAGAGGGCGTGTCCAACTGCCGAGCAGTCTAAATGTGCACTCCCCTGCAAGGTTTTAAAAAGCATAATGTCAACACACAAGAGCGAGTTCGCTCAAATGTACTTGCACCCAACACCATACTCCCTGACACTGTAAACCCCCATCACACTTATATAAAGTAAATAATTATTTTTTTTTTTAAATCCATGATATAGCTGCCAGTATTTGCACGTTTGTGCGCAGGTGTGCCCATTGCTTAGCTAGAGTTAGCAATTCTGACAAGGAAGAGCATAAGAAAGAATGTTTATGCAAATCACACCAAATTGCAATAGCGTAATGGTAGAGCGTATGCACAAAGAGAAAGCATTCACGGTTCGAGTCCCACCACTCCTCTTCTTATTTATGTTTTAAATCAGTATTTGAAATAATACAAGACATATATGATTAAAATTTTATTAAAAGCAGTGACATGGCCAATGTATCGGTGAACAAACTAAATATTATTAAAGGACCCAGATATATAATAGCCTGCTGCTAAGCAACGCTTTACACAGCTAAACACAGGTGCCCATAGTTTAATAGCGCTTTACCCAGCTAAACAGAGGTGCCCATAGTCTAATAGCGCTTTACCCAGCTAAACAGAGTTGCCCATAGTTTAATAGCACTTTACCCAGCTAGACAGATTTGCCCATAGTTTAATAGTGCTTTAGCCTGTCTAGACAGTCTTAAAATAAAAGAATGACAGGGTTCGAACCCAGGACCCTGTACATCATAATCAAAGTACAGAACCACTAAGCCATGACGACATAGTGGAAGCAGCCACTATTAACATTCATAAACTTACGAATGGTAGTTTAATCATTACTAAGCAGGTCTGCAGTCAGCCAAGAATTCTACAAAATGGCCAATCACAAAAAAGTGCGGAAAATGCAACATATTTAAGCCACATAGGCGGGAATACTCGCCATAACTGATTGTAGCTCACATTTGCAGTCAGAATGGCAGGTGCAGGAGAGAGTTCACTCTTCCGAGCGCAACGTTGGGGCATCGAGGAGTCCAAATACATGGTTTGGCTCCTTGTCCACTGTCATGAGTCAAGACTCCTGCAGGGCCAGTTCCAAGGGATGGTGTACAAGGCAGAGGCTTGGAACCGGTTAACTCGTGACCTCACCAGTGCCATAGGCATTCCTCGGACTGGTGAGCAGGTCCGTCACCACCATGCAGACCTGAAGAGATGAAAGCAGGACCGCCTGAATCAGTGGATACAGGAGGCCCGTGGGATGCAGAATGCCCCACAACTGAGTATGTAGCCACGAAATGCAGTATGTAAGAATTGATAATGGAGTATGTATAACGGATAGATATGTCTCAATATCCCTTCATTTACTTTACAGCTGCAGGTGACCGTGCTACGAATCAGCAAGCCTATGCTGATAGGCTACTAAGGCTGTGCCACCAGGCAGGTTAGTGATTATTCTGCATGTATTGTTATATAAAATATGGGAGAGAACATGAAAGAAAGTGTTGTAGTCCAATAAAACAGCCATAGAATTGCCTGAATAAGTCCTCTGCATGTACTGTCAGATAAAAACATCAGAGAGGCAGAAAAAGAGTGTAGTAACCCATTAAGAGAGGTAACATGTGTCTGGAATAATATCTCTGCAGGCACTGACATATAACATAAGTGAGTGAGCCTGAAAAATATTGTTCTAACCTATTAATAAAGGTATAATATGTCTTGAACATGTCTGCCATAAACACCGTTAAAACAAATAAAGGAGTGAGCCTGTGGAATAGTGTGCAATGTCATTAATAAAGGCCTAAAACCCAGAGTGTGTCTGTGTCACAGAGTCTGAAATGTTGTTGTACCCTTGCATTATACAAACAGTACTGTTTGAAAATGTGCTGGCAACCCAGAGTTATGCAGTCCCATATAAAGTGGGTGATGGAAGTGCTAGTAGCTGTGAAACATATATGCAGTCCACAATAGTCAGTTACTGGCTGGCATGAATAAGTAAACCTGGCACACATGTAGCATGTAATTATTCACCAGAAATGTGAGTGTGTGTCAATAAATGCAGGGTTCTGTACAAATCGAAGTGAAAATGTCATGTGAAAACATCCCAGATATGTAGATAAAGAAATATAAATGCAAACAAGAAATATGTAGCAGTAACATCTGCATCTTGGACAGTTAGTATGTCAGATATAGGTCAGGCATATATTGAACTAGCCAAACCCATGACACAACCAAATGTATGGTGGCAAGTGTAATAATACAGGTAGGAGATATACACTTGCAGTCACTGGGAATGTAGTGTAGACTAAAAGGTCATTATAAGATGTTAACCAAGGTTTATTCTACACCCTCCCGTATGTGCAAAAACCATGCAATTCCACACCTCAATGGGTATGTGTAACCGTAAATATTTGTTGGGACATATGTCCTATTGTTTTATAAGTATTTGCATTGATGTTGATGCATGTGCTCTGTTCAAACCCTATGTTCATGGTGGCCTGTTGCTACCAAACATCCTTACATGCTGTTGGAATATCCACTGTCGTTCAATATATGCATGTGTCATGCTTGCTGTTCAACTGTTGGAACCTTGGTGTGTTGGGTAAATGGGAATATTACTGTATGCTGTTACAACTAATCTGGAATGCTGTTGTTTATGTTGTAATTAAACACACCTAATCACAGAACATATGGGAAGGCCGGTCCCAGCAGACCCATCTGTCCCTCCTCAGTTGGTGAGTGCACCTGGCACCAATGGCTCTGGTGCCCAGCCCTGGCTCCCCTCCTCCGTTGGTCCTGTGCCACCTTCGGGTGGAAGTGCTGCAGGGGATGGGGCTCATCCCCCCATGCAAGCGTGGGAAGAGGAGGGCCACCTGTCACCCTTGTTAGGGTCCGGGCTGTGGTGCATAGGGAGATCCAGTGTTCAGTCGCTGATCCCTTATGCCAGCTCGAGGCGAGAGTGGCGTGTCTCTTGGGTGAGCCTGCCCATCCTACACAGCCCTCAGCACAGGCACCCTCGGGGCTGTGAAGATGCAGTGGTGACTGACCATGGGTGGGGATCTCAGTTCCACTGTTACCATCTGTGGGCTCATGGGCTTGCGATTTCAAAACATCCTTCCCCGTCAATTGTGTTCACCCACCCCATGTGTCAAACTCTGCCCCTGTATGCATCTTGTTCATCTTGTCTGTTTACCTCCCCAACCTACCTCCCCAAATATACCTACTTACTCTACCTCACATTCCACTCTCACCTGAAAAAAAAAAATAAAAAAAAGGGCAATCTGTTCCCACAAAAAAATTATGCCCCATACATAGCTGCCCAATTCGCACACATGGCCGCTGGACATGTAAACTGATAATTCTAATTGGCAGTACAACATATTTTGTTGTCCTCACCCCTCTCTCAGGGGTGGAAGGTTTCAAATTTCACACCAAATTTCAAACATATGCACAGCTGTTGCTGGTAAAGAAATGGGCAGCTATGGACCTTCCCTACACCCATCCTGCACATTCCGAGTTATTTTCCCTACTGTCTTTCCCTCTTTGTGCCCCCTTTTTCACCACTTTCCTATCTCTCCATTTTCTTTTCTTTAAAAGAAATTAGCGCAGGGGTTAGCAGGAGTAAGCACTTTTAAGCAGTAGTTAGCGGGGGTTCGCGAGTGTGAGCTTGTGTGCACTTAGCTAAGCATTGCTAAGCATCATGCAAACCCACGCCAACCAGCTTACAACTGCTTAAAAGTGCCTTAGTCACTCTGTATGACAAGGCCCTTGTACTGCTCAGCAGCAAAATAAAATACCCTTGTCAGTCTCGAACCAGGGACCTTGGACAAACCAGTCTGCATGAAGTACCACTACACCACAGCAGATATACAATAACTTAGTGCTGAAAGCAATATATCATGCATTACCATGAGTGAATGTAAAGGGAAAATAGGAATGGCATAACACAAATCTTGTTCTGTGGGCCTTAACCAGCAGGTGTTGTGGAATTGCATGACATGACTGTGAAAAGAGAATCAGCCATGCTAGTAGGGAATAATGTTACAGTAGCACCTTACAAACCCCACACAGTATCAGAGCAGGATAAACACTGGCATATTTGCATAGGTCACAGGCCAGACCTCCCAACAGTGACTGCTCTACAGTGATGACCCTGATTTGTAAACAAATGTTAGCTGTGCCCCTCTGACTCCCTGTGAAATGTACTAACAGTAGGCAGAATTGTGGGGAATCTCACTTAATGACAAATGTCAATAAGTGAGAGTAGACACTGCTTGCACGTCAGAAAAGGTGTAGTAATACATATGCTCTGAATCCCCCAAAGTCTGAACTGCAAAATGTCTGAAATATATCACAGGTGTATCCCAGTTATATGTACCTTTCCCTGAGGCTGTTCAAATATATACGTGAGAGTATCTGAGGCCTGGAAGAGTCAGAAACACACAGGCATTTCAGCTTGTCTGCTGTTACACACTCTGCAAATAGCTGTAGAATGAATCCCACAAGCATGCCCTTATGTAGAAGTACAACACAGAAATATCAAAGGATGTAGCCATGTACTGCTAGCAACCACTTGTGACAATGCCATTGTTCAGGTGCTGAAAAGACTGCTGTGGTGCACAGTCAAAGAATACTAGGCTGACCTCTGTCTACCATCTGGATATGTCCACAGGTGGGAGCTATTCAGACAGACTACTAGCCTTTATAGACTTACAGGTACACAGCAACTCTGCATGTTCAGTAAGATAAACATCACACGATAATAAATAATGCACTCTGCACTTCTGCACCCCTACCTAAAGGTACTATATAACCATGTAGTCAGGCACAACCAAGGGTGTAGGTAGGCATACATAGTAGTGAAATATGTCCAGTTGTCCTGAGCAGACTGTGCTAATGTCAAAACAAACAAGCCACAAATTGTTCAGAAGTGAGTAACGTACTAATGACAGTGTAGCAGTTCACAAACAGTGCATGTGCCTGATATTCATAATTGGTAGTACAACACACTTAGTTGTCCTCACCCCTCTCTCAGGGGTGGAATGTTTCAAATATCCCTCCTAATGTATTGCATATGCACAGCTGTTGCTGGTAAAGAAATGGGCAGCTATGGACCCTCTCCACACCCATCCTGTACATCCCGAGCTGGTTTCCCTACTGTCTTCCACTCTTTGTGCACCCTTTATCACCACATTCCTATCTCCCCATTTACTTTTCTGTCAAAGAAATGAGCGCAGGGCTTAGCGGGAGTGAGCACTTGTAAACAGTAGTATGCGGGTTTGCACCAGTGTGCGCATGTGTGTGCTTAGCTTAGCATTGCTAAGATATGATAAGCTAAGCCAAGCTTGGCTTAGTATTGCTAAAATAAAATGAGCTAAGCTAAGCTTAGCTTAGCATCACTAAGCATTGCGCAAACCCGCTTACAACTGCTTAAAAGTGCCTTAGTCACTCTGTATGACAAGCCCCTTGTACTGTTCAGCAGCAAAATAAAAAAACTTGTCAGTCTCAAACCCGGGTCCTTGGACTCACCAGACTGCATGATGTACCACTACACCACAGCAAACATAAAATAACTTGGTGCTGAAAGAAATATAACATGTATTACAATGAGTGAATGTAAAGGGAAAATAGGAAAGCCATAGGAATACATTGCAATAACTACTGTTGTATGCCAGTTAATTCTCTAATTTGAAAAGAAAGTACATACTCCCATGTATCCAGTGTTAGCATTAGGAGGTGTGAGTAAACCTACACACTGAGAAGAGGGTACTGGAAGAAGCAACAGTCAGGTTTCAGTACAACATGCATTTCACTGGCTACAACCCAGCTTCAGATATGAGACATATACCAACCTTCTGACTGAGACAACAGTGTCCACAGCAAACAAGCATGATCCCCACCTTGCAAAACTGAAAGTGCTACGCCTACCTAACCTATAATTTTATAGCAGTACCATGAAATCACAGTGAGAACTGCAATTACCACACAGCAGGCTGCATGCAATTACTAAATGGTGGACACCAATTGGTGCAGAGGCCATCACATGCACATGTGCAGATACCTAGAAAAGCAGCCTGTATATGCTGTCCACACATGCAATAATATCATTGCAACAACTGGGAGAGAGAGAGAGAGCATGAGCGAGAGAGACAGACAGAGGCAGACAGACACAAACAGGCAGAAGAGACAGACGCTGAAAACAAACAGCAACACACAGAGGAAACAAAACCAAAAAAAAAAAATAAAATAAAAAATAAAAAAACAACACCTACAACAGACGGAGGTGAGGAATACAAAGGTACGGTATGTAACAGATATGTATTTGGTGACATCCGAAAGATGTGTCTGAAGGGTACTCTACATACTGTGAGTCATCCATATGTGGCAGCAGTCCATGTCTATATGTACATGCACATTTGCATAGGGCAAGGGACATACTGTAACTGTTAGTGAAGGCTGGACATAAGTATGTTGTTGAAGGCTGCTATGTGCACATATGTATGTAGGTTGTAGTGTGTGGCATTGCAGAAAGCAAGCAGTGCTGGTATATGTCATGTGGTGTTAAACGCTGTGGGACTGAGCTACAGGCGGTGAGGCCTGCAACAGCTATACGGCCTGAGGACAGCAGAATGCATTCTGCACAACATTGTGCAATAGTATTACATAACCGTATGTCTCACAACTGTTGCATAATTGCCATCCCCACCATGAAAGGTGGGCAGTATATGTGCCTATATGTGCAGCTATATGTACAGCAATGGATGTTTACATGTATGTGTATATATACATGTATATATACATATATATGGGTGTATAGATATATAGATATATATGGATATATTTAGATACATATGGATATACATGGATACAAATGGATATATATATAGATATATATGGATATATATATAGATATATATAGATATATATGTATATATGTACATATATATATATATATATATATATATATATAGATATGTATGGATATGGATAGATATGGATAGATATGTATATATGTATGTATGTGTGTATATATATATATATATATATATATATATATATATATATATATATATATATACATATACATATATAGATATATATATATATATATATATATATATATATATATATATATATATATATATATACATATATATATATATTGTAGAAACCTCCCTTCCAAGGTTAAAAATCAAGCGAAACCACCCAGAGAGCACCAAAGTTACCAAATGTCTGTAACTGCAAAGCGGCAAAGACAAAACAGTTCTAGATAGAATAAATCACATAAACGATCAATCCAACTGTTGTTACAAGCCTTTTAGAAGCAAATCTTTGTGATCCAAGTTTCGTTATCAGCAAAAATCACTATCGGCTGAGTCAAGTCCGCCCAAAGGGATACAAAATAGCAGGTTCTCAATTAAAAACATGTATATACTGACTCCAATAAATAATCCAGTGTAGGAACGACACTGCCACGATAAACTGAACAGTCAAATTTATTAGTTAGCGCTTTCACGGCAAACACAAAAGCCGCTTCATCAGACAAACTGTGCGCTTAACAAAGCGCCAAATTTAAAAACAATAGAAGTAACTTTCAACCAATCAGAGAATTCATCAAAATTAAAGTGCCCATGTCATCATTGATCAATCTTAGGTTAACTCAAACATAAAATCTCCTAATATAGGCACAATATATATATATATATATATATATATATATATAAATGTATAAATGTATAAAAAAGATAAATCTTATTGTATAAAAATCGTAATATGTATAAATATAAATATATGTACCAAATTGTAATAGAGCACACATAAACCTAACGAATAGCCAGGTATTCACAAAAATACATGAACTATACAAGTTGGTACAAAGTGTCAGCAAATAACCTAACTATGCAAAACATAAAAACTATGCGCTAACAAATACTAAAACTGAAACTGGTCACAATATATGTGACTACTAAAATGAAAAAGTATAGTGAATGGATAAAAACAAGTCTAACTACAAAGATGGAGTAGACATATGGGGCTAATGGAATGTAGATAGCATGAAAAAAATAATGTATATATACTATCTAAGAGGCCTCCCTTTAAGGAGAGGTTTGATGGAAATAACCTCATTCAGACCTTTGTCCCTGTGGGCCGCTAACCTGCAAATCCATCTAAGTTCCGCTTGTTCCGTAACATTGACTATATCCCCTAGTCTAGCATTGGGGTATATTACCTGTAGCACTTGAAATAAAAACCTGTGTGCCTCTCCTTCTCTCATGGCATGCTTTGCCAGCGCACTATAGTCCTGTCCTCTCGCTAGACAATAACCATGGTCACGTATTCTCTCTCTCAGTGTTCTATTTGTTTTTCCTATGTAGAAGGAGAAACACTGGACACAATGAGCAAGATATATAACATTCTTAGTGTTACAAGTACTATCGCAATTAATTGTCCATAAGTGACCTGTTGTTGGATGTCTATAATAGTGGGATTCGTCAATAAATATACACTGTGGGCAAGACCCACACTTATGTGTCCTCTCCATGCCTGTCTTGACCTGATTACCCAAATTACAGGGGCCACACAATATTCTCTTAAGGTTAAGCATATTGCTAAACACAAACGAAGGACTCTGTCCCACTAACTTGGCAATCTTATCATCTGCAGTGAGTATGTTCCAATTCTTTCTCACTGAGCTCTGAATATTACTAAGACCTCGTCCGAAAGGCATGATAAAACCTACGGGCCTCGTGTTATTAGTTCTAAAGGAATCATACTCCAAACTTCTAGTGGGATTCGAATAGAAAGGTCTCGCTCTATTCTCTCTGAGCTTATCCATTTCTGTATAAGCTCTAGAGACTTCTTCATCAGTGTAGCCTCGTGTAATAAAACTACTACAAAGGTCCTTAATCCCTGTTTGATAATCTTCGATCTTAGTGGACAACCTGGAAATTCGCATCATCTGACCCTTTAAAACATTTTTAAAGGTACAAGGATGATGCATACTATCTCTGTGTAAAAAACTTGGTTTGTAACAGGACTTCCGATGAACTTTCGTGTTAATAGTTTGATGTTCTTTAAAGATAGTGACATCTAAAAAGTCTATGCTGTTCACATCATGGGTCGCCATGGGCACTAGCTGTGCTAACAGCTATGCCAATTTAGTCATGGCGATCTTTGAGAATGTTCATATAGTTAATTATCCACAGATTTTGTTTTATAAACGCTTTGTGGATGACCTCCTCGTCTTATGGGGAGGCACATTGGAAGAACTTGCTAGCTTCTATGAAGCTATTAACTCCAGCAGTTCTTTTCTGAAGTTTACCATACACCATGATGAGAGCTTATACAGAAATCGATAAGCTCAGAGAGAATAGAGCGAGACCTTTCTATTCGAATCCCACTAGAAGTTTGGAGTATGATTCCTTTAGAACTAATAACACGAGGCCCGTAGGTTTTATCATGCCTTTCGGACGAGGTCTTAGTAATATTCAGAGCTCAGTGAGAAAGAATTGGAACATACTCACTGCAGATGATAAGATTGCCAAGTTAGTGGGACAGAGTCCTTCGTTTGTGTGTAGCAATATGCTTAACCTTAAGAGAATATTGTGTGGCCCCTGTAATTTGGGTAATCAGGTCAAGACAGGCATGGAGAGGACACATAAGTGTGGGTCTTGCCCACAGTGTATATTTATTGACGAATCCCACTATTATAGACATCCAACAACAGGTCACTTATGGACAATTAATTGCGATAGTACTTGTAACACTAAGAATGTTATATATCTTGCTCATTGTGTCCAGTGTTTCTCCTTCTACATAGGAAAAACAAATAGAACACTGAGAGAGAGAATACGTGACCATGGTTATTGTCTAGCGAGAGGACAGGACTATAGTGCGCTGGCAAAGCATGCCATGAGAGAAGGAGAGGCACACAGGTTTTTATTTCAAGTGCTACAGGTAATATACCCCAATGCTAGACTAGGGGATATAGTCAATGTTACGGAACAAGCGGAACTTGATGGATTTGCAGGTTAGCGGCCCACAGGGACAAAGGTCTGAATGAGGTTATTTCCATCAAACCTCTCCTTAAAGGGAGGCCTCTTAGATAGTATATATACATTATTTTTTTCATGCTATCTACATTCCATTAGCCCCATATGTCTACTCCATCTTTGTTGTTAGACTTGTTTTTATCCATTCATTATACTTTTTCATTTTAGTAGTCACATATATTGTGACCAGTTTTAGTTTCAGTATTTGTTAGCGCATAGTTTTTATGCATTGCACAGTTAGGTTATTTGCTGACATTTTGCACCAACTTGTATAATTTTTGTGATTACCTGGCAATTCGTTAGGTTTATGAGTGCTCTACTACAATTTGGTACATCTATATTTATATTTATATATATTACGATTTTTATATAATAGGATTTATCTTTTTTATACATTTATACATTTTTATACATATGTATATATATATATATATATATATATATATATATATATATATATATTTATATTGTGCCTATATTAGGAGATTTTATGTTTGAGTTAACCTAAGATTGACCAATGATGACATGGGCACTTTAATTTTGATGAATTCTCTGATTGGTTGAGAGTTACTTCTATTGTTTTTAAATTTGGCGCTTTGTCAAGCGCACAGTTTGTCTGATGAAGCGGCTTTTGTGTTTGCCGTGAAAGCGCTAACTAATAAATTTGACTGTTCAGTTTATCATGGCAGTGTCGTTCCTACACTGGATTATTTATTGGAGTCAGTATATACATGTTTTTAATTGAGAACCTGCTATTTTGTATCCCTTTGGGCGGACTTGACTCAGCCGATAGTGATTTTTGCTGATAACGAAACTTGGATCACAAAGATTTGCTTCTAAAAGGCTTGTAACAACAGTTGAATTGATCGTTTATGTGATTTATTCTATCTAGAACTGTTTTGTCTTTGCCGCTTCGCAGTTACAGACATTTGGTAACTTTGGTGCTTTCTGGGTGGTTTCGCTTGATATATATATATATATATATAAGAGAGAGTGAGGGAGACACAGGGTCATATGTACTGCAACAGGTGCCTGTTGTCCAAGGCATGGACTGAACACTAGTGTTGATACCACAGTGCCATACCCCATTCCAAAACACCTTATGCAGTAACTGCCACATAGGTGGTAGCCTTCCTAACACTGATGGTGTCAGAAGGGTACACGGGACACAGGTGGACAGTAGGCTCCCCTTTGATAATCACAGTGACAACACTAGTAATGTAATCTGTCTACATGGTACGTGTCATCACAAAAGGTGTGTCATCTAGGGAAATATAGGTCGGTGTTCCCCTCTACTCATCACAATGCCCCATGTGGTATGTACCTCACATTACAACTACAGCAAGTGGAAAGGCCACAGACATACCTAACAAAGAGTAATACTGCCCTCAAACACATGCCCTATGCAGACTGACTCACAAACCACAGCTAGAGTGCATTTCATACCACCCACCCAGAGGTTACCACTGCCGGACATACAGAGGTATGTCACACCCATAGCATTCGGCCAACCACCATGGCAACACCTCACAATCCCTCTGGGCTACATGACCTAGGGCCCTAATCCTTGTCACCTCACTAAACAGCACATGCTGGAGGTACAGGTTCCTATCCACAAATATGCCATACTCTGGACTAAACCACCCAGCATGAACAAACAAGGCTTTTCATTAGCAGATATCATACATACCCCTGATGATTGTTTTGGAGATAGGTAATATGCCCTGGGAGTCACCTCTGTGTATCCGGTTGACAGGAGCAAGTGAAATCACATTACATGTGTGTCAAAGGCCAGGGTAGCATATGGCTAGGCTGCTCTAAGCCCTAAGGCCAATAGCGTATTACCTACCTATGACACAATGCACACACACATACTCAGTGCAATACCTGCTATGTGAGGTGGAATGAGTGTGACAGTGACTGTGTGCAAGGTTTGTAAAGGTGTGATAGCTTAGTGTGAGGTTGTGTCTGTCATGATAGTCTGTGTCCTAGGTGTGAGGCCGGAGAAGGATGTGTCAGTTATTGGTATGCATACATAGTAGGATGGCATATGTTGTGACGTAGTTCCTTGTGTACGACTGTGGTGTCCCAATGTAGGCTGAAGCAATACATGTATGCTCAGTAAGTGGTACTGCTGGTGACTCCAGCTCACATATGAACTGTTGTACTACCTGAAGCTGTAGGCCTAAACAGCACAGTATGGTGTATGTTCACAGTCCCTGGTAACACTGTCTTGTGTGTTTCCTGTAGTCTGCACAGATTACACACCACAGGCTTAGGTATCTGTAAGTAGGGGCACACAATACTATAAGGTACACAGGTAATGCTCATCTGTGTCGGCATACATCTGTGTGTTGTATGTATGTCTGATGTGTGTTTAATGATGTCTGTACCATGCCCGCAATGACATGTGTGTTACAGGGTATGTGTGTGTACCTAGCAACATGTATACTCTGTTACAGCAGTATGCCAGCTATATTAACAACTGTGCACATATGTTAGGTAGGGGTATGGCATCAAAGACTAGGGTAGTTTACCGGTAATACTGTAAATGTACATGACATTCATTGCATTGGATGACATATTTCTTCATATATTAGCTTGATATATACCCCCGGGGCGAGGTTGTGCATTGTATCCCAAACAGTATGCCGACTACTGGTGTATACTGGTGTGTTATATGGAGTGTTGCAGGCACTGTCAGCCAGTTGTGGGCTGAGCACTGATATGTGGTATTGAATGTGTGTATCCTCTGATAGACAGATAGATGCCTATATATGGCAGTTAAGTGATATCTGTACTTCATAATGTTAAGTGTGCCACATGACATGCTCACACATATCGTTTAATTGTCTTCCAGGGTTATGGCTCATCAACATAATCCATCGTATTCAGCTGCGGAGGAGCAGGAAATTCTGAACAGACTGGTGCAGCACTATAACCTGCTTTTTTTCCAGGGCCATCCAGCACCAGCATGATCATACTGCACTGTGGCAAGACCTTGTTTGCTGGGTAAATGACATAGGCATGCATAACCGGACATATGAGCAGGTACGCCATCACTGCAGTGATTTAATTAGACATGTCAGGTGGCGTGCATCTGATATCTGCAGGCAACAGCTTGCCACAGGTGGTGGGGCAGCCATACATCCCCCCTCACCAGAGTGGAGGAGCTGCTCCTAAGCATGGTGGCTCCTGGCCTACAGCAGCAACAGCGTCACACATGTGTCATCATGAAGGCCAGAGCCACGCAGCAGGATGACATGGAGCATGCTGGTAATACACCCTAGCTGTAGACTACCGTTACCTGTATTGTTAGAATATGCATATGTGACATGTGTACTGTGTGTTTAGCAGTTGTGCTGCCTTACATGTGCAATACTGATATTTGGAATAGTATCCGTACACCTGTGACTGTTGACTGTTGTTCCACTGTCATTTAGCACACTCACATTAGCAATGCCACAGTTGTGGCCACTGACAAACTGTGTCATATTCTTCTAGGTCCCTCTGGTGTGAGAGCAGGGCAGACAATACATGCTGGTGAGTGTGTTAACACTTTAATATTGGTAATGAAATGTGCATGTCATAGGTGAGGTGTACGCCATGTACACGTAACACACCTATGCATAATGCATGCTGTGCATGTTTGCTGTGAGACATCAATCATCTCAGTAAAGTCAGTAGCTGCCTCAATCACATGCAATGCACAGTGCAGCAGACACAGTTGTGGCAACACTGTTCTACACACTGGATATGCATAGTTACTACAGCTGTACACAACAGAACACGTTTATCATACGCAGTACACGAAAACATGCTACATTTGGCATTACCACACACCCGCTGTAAGGTCATAATTCAGTATCCCACATGCCATGCACACACACATGATGTACCTCAGGGGTAGAGGCCTATCATGGGGCTGTGCAACACTCTGCAACACATAACACAGTCATGTTAGGCAATGCTCCCTATTGGGCACCTCAAACACCCATGTACAAGGTGGCTGTGTAATTGTGAACGTAGCCATGGCACTGCAGTTCAGGTACAGCATGCTAGGCAGTGGTCTTGCACACATTAGTAGCTGTGAGTGACCACAAGATGCATGTTGATGATGGCACAGGGTACTACACCCCATCCAGTTACAGTGACCACAGTACTACTCATAGCAGTCATTGCTTTGTACCTCAGTGTTGTGTGTGTGCAAACATATGCACCTATACACAATATGCATAGCATGTTGTCTGTGTGCTTACATATGCCAGTATACACAATATGCACAGCAGTCACCATCCACACAAAGTGTCACATATATGTCCTGGAATGCTAGTGGGTGTATAGGTCACTTGACACACATTGGGTATGTGTGGTGTTTAATGTTGCAGTTGTGTAGCATGCCATGCCATGTCTGGCACCCACATATCTGCAATATATCCCACACTTACCATAACCACTGTACACTGGCCATGTCGAGCATTGGGATTCCTTCACATCAACATACACCGCACATCCTGTGTGTATACATAGCATGCATGTGCTACACCCATGCCCACTATTATCTGCTATGGACACAGACACTTCACTCAGACATGGATATCTATGTGTTACACAGATAACACATGCAGCCATGGCATGTATTCTTGTGAGTGATGGTGCACAGGGCATTGCAGAGCTGATAATACCTGCACAGCAATGTTGTGTCCATGTACACATTGTGTTCCAGGGTGTAGCCATTCACTGAACAACTACACAGTTGCATTAAAGCCATGTAAACTGCTATTTAATAGGGGTGTCTACACTTGCACTTCATGGTCTTGTGCAACACATATTCTGCATGCTGACACGTGTGTGGTGACTGTCTACCTTGGGATACTGACACCCACCTTCAGCCACTATAGAGTATGTGTTGGATTGCTGGTATGTGTGTGTATGTGCTGTAGTGAGGTGTGTATTAGTGTTCATGTGTGCATGTGTGCATGTGTTCATGTGTGCATGTGTGCATGTGTTCATGTGTGCATGTTTCCATGTGTGCATGTGTGCATGTGCACATGTGTTCATGTGTGCATGTGTGCATGTGCAGACCGTAAAGTGTGTTTCCTGTCTTCCTCTCACAGGTGTTGAGTTAGGGGTTGGCAAAAGCAGCAGGCAACCTGAAGCCACTGCCATGAATAGTGGTGATGATGACACATGTATTTTGGCACAGGAAGATTTGACAGGGTCTGTCATTGGTCCGCCAATCGACAGTACACAGCGTTCAACCCCATCTATGCGCACACTCATACTGTCAATACATCCCTCACCACCAATGGCCATAGGCGAGGGACAGCATACAGTTGGCATTGACCAGGAGAGTGTGGTACCCATGGCACTTGCATCCCCTCACAGCAGCCATAGCCGTAGACCCAAAATGGTATCACATAGGCGGAGGTCCAGGGGTTCTCAGGGGTGCACCACTGGTCATATTGCCCCTGGCAGGCGTGCCCTCACAGGTCTTACGATGACCATTATGTTCCGGGCTGTAATGTAGGCTCAGGCACGTATGGAACGGTACACCAGGCAGGGACTTAGGGCGCAGAGGGCATATTACACTGATATCAATGACAGCATCCATGACCTTGCCGGTGCCATCCAGACTTACACCGAGGTCGTTGACAGACATTGGGGGAGACATTAGATGCCCTCCACAATATGTCTTCCATGAGCCAGGACCGTGCGGGATGGTTGCGACGTCAACGCGGATGCATGCCAGCAACAGCAACAGCTGGCAGTGGTCACGGATGGCCCACAGTTCACAGCCACTCCCATAGTGGCAGTACCACTGGGGCTGGCCTGTCCATTGACCGTCCCAGCAGACCACGTGCACGTGGCTCTGGCCAGTCCCAGCAGGGACATGGGTCCAGTCGTCATACCTCTGCCTCTGATGACAGTACCCAGTCAGGGTTGGTACCCGATACTGTCCATAGCACCCCTGCCAGGCACAGGGACTGTGTCCGTGGCTGGAGACAGTGATCTGTACAGCCTAGCAGGTACAGTCTGTGGCCGTCCCCCAAACTACCGTATATGGCAGCCACATGGTGGAGCTGTGTGCATGCAGACACACACACATTAACCAAACAACTAGGGCTCACATATACACACACACATTACATCAACATTGGCCCATGCTGTACTGTTGTCCCTCACATGTACACACACACACATGTCGATTGCATGGGTCAATGTCACACTCTAGCAAACAACAAAACGCCCTGTACATATGATGATAACTGTGTCACCTCCTGTCATCTGCATCATTGACGGAGGGGCAGGCTAACATGGTGCTGGTGCACAGGGTGACATAATAGCAGTGTAGCAATAATAGCAAGTTGTCAACACGGAAGTGTAACGACCTCCTTGTAGGTATATCTGAGTAGACATTATGCATCAAAGCTCTGATTGTCAATGTAGCATTGTTTACACCACTGTTAGGTCTCAGTATGTATTGTCCACCCATGTGCCACTTGACTGAAGTGTAATGTGTTGCCAGCATGTGTTAGTGAGTGGACAGTACGTGTGTGATCTGTGCAGTACAGATTAGCAAGTGTACATCTGTGAACATCGTGGGTGCGCACTGTCTGGATGTACGCGCATAGTGGACAGCATACCCTGTCATACACATTGTTAACATCTCATAGTATCTTTCAATGGCCAGTATGTATTCTACTACAGTTATGTACTAACATGGGGAGATGTGTGTCTGACATGGGGTGACACTATGCTGTGGGTGATACCATTAATATCTGTCAGTGATTTGCGGTCTGGTAGTATACACAACCTCAACAGCATGACTATAAGCAATCATTGGATGATGTCCTGACAAATGACACTCAGTAGTAGAGAACTCAGTAACAATTGGATCCTTCCAGTGCTACACTATAACACTAACCAGTGGTAATGACCGCCACCCATTCCTGTGACCACACCTGTTTGGCATATAGCCCCCTTAGGTACATGCAGACACACTAGGGATGTGTCCATCCAAATCTGGAAATGCATGGATTGGCCTACAATGCATTCCCTGGATGGGACGCATATCCTATACAAGGGTATCATACAGACAGATACCTGTTGTCTGATACATGCTGTATAGCAGTAAGCCGACTATGGCACAGTCATCCTCATGTACTATACATACTATCCCATCAGTACCACACAGGTGGTAGCCCTCAACATGTATGTTGGGTACCAATTTGTACATACAGCCTCATGTTATGTCATGTGTCCCTTGGTATCCACATATCCATAGGTATTGTGGAGTCCCAAGGTGTATCACAAAGGACATTAGAGGCCTGAATGCATATCCACAAGGCATTCGTACACCTATAAAGACTGTCCATTCTTGGCAGTCTTTGTTGTGTATGACCATGTCTGACATATACCCCAGGCATATACTCTCACTCGCACTACTCTTAAGTAACTGTCATGGGTGTGTGTGCCACAGATGACCTTGGCCACAGAACACGACAGTGGACGGCCTTGTCACATACATACATATGTGACCTACGATCTGAGAAGCAGTGGCACAACCTGTCAATGGAAACAAATGTATTCATGTAGTATGCAGGCTTCACACCTATGTACTGATTGAGGGGACATGTACACATATCTATTTGCCACACAGATACCTGATGTGTGCAATGCACTTACTGTTGTAATCATACTATGTCATACCATAGTAAAAGCAAATCCCACACTGCATTGACCAACAATGACACACACACAGTTAGCATTTGCAGGATTCAAACCCCTACCTAGCTATGTTATGATACTAGAGAGCGATGCATTAACATGGCGCACTATCTGCTTTACTGGGTGGTTTCCCTTCTCCGGCTGTATTTGTAGGATGGTGACATCATCAGTCTTTCCAAAGAGGAATGTACCTCTTTTGGTGTGTTTTCTCAATCTCCTAAAAGGGGACTCCTTTCACAGACAACTGCACACACACACACACACACACACACACACTTTGTAGGATTCAAACCCCTACCTAACTATGTTATGATACTAGAGAGAGATGCATTAACATGGTGCGCTATTTGCTTTACTGGCTGGTTTCCCTTCTCATGCTGTATTTATAGGATGGTGACATCATCAGACTGGACATGGTGATGTGTGTACACTTTGTTTTATGCCATTCCAGGAATGGTCCATGTGGGTCAGCAGGTGTCAACAGCTTGAACAAGACCTCAGAATCCTTACCTTGTGTGATCTATCTGTGAACACATTGACATTCTGTCATATGTCAACACATATTTATGCACAGCTTGTTGGTTTTGTGGATACTACATGTGTCTGGGATGTTGATAAAGGGCTATTCAAAGTCTATGCGACACATGTGTAGATGTGTTCATTGATGTATGTCCTGGATGGCTGCCCTGCAAACAGTCTAGCATGTTTGGGAACCATGATCCGCACATGAACATACCACAGTTGGTAGGGTTGTGTGTATGTCAGCTTCCAATAGCTTTGTTTAAGACTGCAACCATGATGGACTCCATGACCTTGCAGATCATAGGTGTACTGGACTTGACTTCCCATGGTGTGTTGTGCACCAACACTTGTGGGGAGTGCCATATGTAACTGTGACACATTCAACGGTTCCACATCCTGTGTAGGGGGTGAGGCTCAGCTGACTGTCCAGGTGCATGATCTGTTTGTTCTGTAGATTGTGCATGACACATATTGGGAATCAATGTATTCCACTTGCTGCCATGCTTTTGGCAGTGGGGGTAGCTGCTCATCCATTCTACATGTGATATCTCCTGGTATGATGATATGGACTATTGTCAGTGGGAGATGGGTATGTACATATGGGCCTGTCTGTCATGATGTTGGCATTGTCACTCAGGTACAGTTGGCCCTGACTCAGGACATATATAGGTGTACATTGCTATTTATGACATAGCTGAAGGAGGTGTCATGATTCAGTCTGGACTCCTTCTCAGCTACTCTTTACAAAACACCAACGAACATGAGCACTAATCCCTGTTATACTCTTTTACATGCTTAACACCCTACTGATCCTTTGTGATCAGGCTACAGAGTATGAGATGATAATATCCTGGCATGTCCAGGGGTCGGTTTCGTGTGTACTCTTCAGTCCAGCTGGTGGATATTGTGATATTGACACAATGTCACATCTGCCTCATGTACACAGACAACCCTCTCCTCCTCCCGACAAACTCAGATATATGTGTGAGATGCACCTATATAGACATACAGGGTGATGAACTCTTTCGACCCATGACTGGCACAGTCAATCAGGTGGTGAAGGTAACCACACACACCACATATCAGTCTCACATATCCTCTAGCAACAGCACTCAAACCACATTATCACACATAGACATACTCGGATGCTGTAAATGTACTCTACCTAAGCAGCAGAGACCTCCAAAGTAGACACACACACCTGCTACCCCACTACAACACCCACATATCACATAGTTCACAATGTCAGTGTGCCACACAGTCACTGCCCTTCGGTCTAAACAACACACCTAATACACTTGTAATAGGCTACACTTATTGTCAGACACACTGACATACCACTCACCGGCCCTAACAAGGGAATAGTCATTTTGGGCTGTCTATTGGGTGCCAGGATCTGCCGCATAACACAGGCAGTCAGGTCACTCCAAAGCAAGTACAGGACTGGCACCATCATTGTCCATGCTGGTGTGTATAACCTCAGACGTTACTCCCTTGACCACATGACATGATACATGGAGGAACACTCTGATCATGTAGCCCAGGCCAGTATGACCCTGACCATGTCTAGCATCTTACACCCACCATCACATATCTCACAAAATCAGTGTACCTCACAGTCACAGCCCTTAAGGCCAAACAACACACCAAATACAATTGTTATAGGGGACTCTATTGTCCGGCACACTGACTTCCCGCTCACCAGGCTGAACAAGGAGAAGGTCACTGTAAGCTGCCTGTCAGGTGCCAAGATCCGCCACATAACGCAAGCACTCTGGTCACTCCAAAGCAAGTACAAGTATGACTCCATCATTGTCCATGCCGGTGTGAATGACCTGAGATGTACCTCCCTGGACTACATGAAAAGAGACATAGAGGAGCATGTAGCCCAGGCTGGTATGACCCTGACCTTGAGTAGCATCTTGCCCTCACCAAGAATGATGCCACAGTATAAAGACAAAATGATCAGTTTCAACAATTGGCTAAAGTATTGGTGTCATTCAAAGGGGATCCAGTGTCTGTCAGCCTGGGATGACATGCTCGACAAGCCATGTTGCTTCGCTAGGGATGGCTTGCACCTGTCACCCTTAGGCTTTTGTATACTGGCCAAGGCTCTTGCCACCCCTATAGTGCCTTTTTTAGGCAAGACTCAAAGGACAAACCCACCTCCATAGACAACCCAAGGATAAAAAAACTAAAGGTAATACTACTCAATGCCAGAAGTCTAAACCTCAAGATGCACGCACTCAAGGCTCTCCTCAGTATGGAGAAAATCGATGTTTTTGCCGTAACAGAAACCTGGTTCAAGGCTCCTGAGAGCACCCCAGCACTACCAGGTTATAACTCATACCATGCGTTTCAGCCCCAAAACTCGGACCAAAGCACAAAAGGAGGGGGGAATATCTATATTCATCAAAGATACCTACACCTCCAGGTTAGTCGCACTGCATGAAGCACCAGAAACCATCCAAGTGTAACTAACAGCGAGCAAAACTGCCTTTCAGTTTGTAGCCTGCTACAGAACACCGTCCCTATTACAGGAACTCCACTTGGCATTCCTGCGAACACTGGAGAATATAAAGGTCTCTCCAAACACTATGTTATTCGGTGACTTCAACTACTCAAGCATTGACTGGGAAAACTACTCAAGTCCAAACACCCTCACCCAAAGGTTCCTTGAATTTATAAACTCTAACGCAATGGAACAACTGGTCACCACTCCCACAAGAGGGAACAACATATTGGACCTGGTCATCACCAACATGGGGACTCTATGTTCCACACCAGAGGTAAACCCCTCATTGGTAAGATCAGACCATAAACAAATTTCCCTGGACATCCATATCCTGTCCCCACTCCCAGCCAAAGAAATCACTGTAAAGAATTTTTCAAAAGCCAACTTTGCACTTCTCAAGACTGAGGTGGAATCCTTCAAAGCCCCTGGGCCAGAGGATAATACAGCCCAATCTGCAGAATCCTTTACAAATGCATTCTATGAGCACCTGCAGGAATGCATGGATCGTGCTATCCCAAATAAAACCAAGACTCACTCCTCCAAAAACAGGAGACCTGTCTGGTGGGCCCCGGCCATAAATAAGCTATACAACAGAAGGAGGAAGCTACTACATGACAGAGGAAAATCCCAAAAAGGGAAGACATCTCTGATCAGTATTAGCAAGAAACTTCAATCCCTCATAAAATCATCAAAGGCCAGCTTCAAAAGAAAAATTGCCCTAGACACTAAAGATAATCACAAGGCCTTCTTTAGTTATGTCAGAAACATGGGCAGAAACTCCCAGATATGCTCTGAATTGTTGCATAACGGTACAAAATATACCAAACCTACAGACATAGCCAACATCCTGGCAGACAGATTCAGCGCAAACTTCTCCCCTCCTTCCTCCCCCCAAAGGAGCAAATGCCTATCCCAACTGAATGTAACCTTCCTGACATCACAGATGCACAGGTGAAAGCTGCCCTCTGCAAAGCAAAAAACACAGCATCTATGGGACCAAACGGTGTCCTAGGCTGTGTCTTACATGAGCTCCAAGAAGAACTGAACCCTCACATTAAGTCACTGTTCAAACTTAGCCTTACTACAGGATATGTACCCAAAGAATGGCGTACAGCTACAGTGGTCCCACTCCACAAAGGTGGTGCCACAACGGACCCCGGAAACTATTGCCCCATAAGCCTGACTAGTCTGGTCTGTAAAGCTATGGAGCATATTATCATGGAACTCATAAACAAAGACGTTGGGAGCCTCCAGACACTGGACCCTACCCAATTCGGCTTTGTTAAGGGCAGATCTTGCCTCTTAAACCTAGTTGATTTCTTTGAAACAGTTACCAAAGCCATAGATGAGGGCAAGGTAGTCCACACAGCCTACCTGGACCTCGCAAAAGCCTTCGACACAATACCCCACTCGGGCATCATAAATAAGCTTACCAGCTTAAATATCAACCCCTATATCACAAGATGGGTTGCAAACTGGCTCAGAGATAGAACCCACATGGTCAGAATCGCAGGTGCCATGTCTGAATCCAAACCAGATACAAGTGGCGACCCACAGGGCTCAGTTCTGGGACCTCCCTTGTTCGGTATATACTTCTCTGAGGTTCAGGCTAACATGGGGGGATTATGGCTGACAAAGTTCGCAGATGACTGCAAACTGGGGGCCATAATCAAATCTCCAGCTGACACAAGCATCCCCCAAAAGTGTCTCACAGAGACGGATGCTTGGTGCCAGAGCCACGGCCTCAAGCTAAATGCTAAAAAGTGCATAGTCATCCCCTTTGGGAAAAACAAGGTGCCCACAAATTACCACATAAGTGGTAATCCATTAAGTACGGAAGAAGTAATTAGAGATTTGGGGACCAATGTAGATAGTAATCTCTCCTTTGATAATAACGTTGCCAAAGTGGTTAGAAAGATCTTCTATATAGCCCACCTTATAACAAAAGGGTTCACATCTAGATCAAGAGAGGTCATTGTGCCCCTCTACTCGTCACTCATCAGGCCCATAATTGAATACAATGCCCCCTTTGGGATGTACCTTACCCGATACCTGCAGCAACTGGAGAGACCCCAAAAGTACTTCAGCAAGAGGATCATGGGCTACAAACAGATGTCCTATGCAGCTCGACTAAAGAAACTCCAGCTCTACTCAGTTGCTTACCCTTACTCAGAGGTGATCTATGCCTGACGTACAAAGCCATGTCAGACCCAGAATTAATGGACATGCTCCACCTCAAAAAATCCAAGTCCCTTAGAGCTACACGCTCCAGGGACCTAAACTTCAGCACAAAAATAAATAGGACATGCTGGAGGGACAGATTAATTTCCCAGAGGCTCCCCTCACTCTGGAATAGAATCCCAATTCATGTTAGACATAGCCCTTCGCTGACTCTCTTCAAGCGAAATCTGGACGCGTGGATGGGAAATCGCAAATTCACCCCTGGGATCTCTTCTGTGTCCCTGCTAGACAGAGGCACAGTAAACTAATCTTAAAAGGGTACCTTCTGTGATGTACTTTACAGAGGCACAGTAGGCTAATCTAATAGGGAGGCGGAAGCCAAATACACTCTGGCTAGGCTTATAAATACCCTAGGGCAGATAGCCTAGTATCTACCTATGAACCCATGAACCTATTATGATGTCACAGTATACGGACACACATATTACATTTAACAGTTGCCTAACAAATTTGTTTAATTCATAGGGGATACAGTGTCTGTCAGCCTATGGTGACATGCTCAACATGCCACGTAGCTTCACTATGGACAGCTTGCACCGGTCACCCTTGGACTTTGGAATGCTGGCTAAGGTTCTTGCTACCAGCATAGTGCCTTTTTTAAGCAGGGCTCAGAAGACAAACCCACCTCCATAGACGTTACAGGTTAAATGAAACTAAGGGTAATGCTGCTCAACAACAGATGTGTTAACCTCATATTGCAGCCACTCAGGACTCTCCTCAGTATGGAGGATAGCGATATCTGTGCACTAACAGACGCCTGGTTCAGGCTCGCTTATGCACTCCAGCACTACCAGGTTATGTTTCATACCATGCTGTCTGACAACAAGGCTTGGAACAGACAACACAACTAGGGGGAGTATCCATATACATCACAGATACACACACCTCCGGGTTAGTAGCACTGCACAAAGCATCACAGACCATACATATACAACTACCATTGTGCAATACTGCCTTTCAGTTTGTTGCCTGCTACAGAACACACTCCCAAGCTCAGGAACCACACTCGGCTTTCGTGGGAACTATGGGGAATATGAAGGTCTCCACAAACACCATTATATTGTGTGACTTCATATACACAATTATTGACTGGGGATACTACTCAAGCCCCGACACCCTCACCCAACAGTCGCTACAATTTGTAGACTCATATGCTATGGAACAACCAGTCAGCACAGCCACAAGGGGGAATACATATTGGACTTGATCATCACCAACATGGGGACTCTATGTTCCACACCAGCGATATACCCCTCATTGGTAAGGTCAGAACATACATGTATCTCACTGGACATACATATACCCTCCACACACCCATCCTGGGTAATCCTGGTGAACTTCTCATGAGCCAACGTCTCACTTCTCCGAAGCATGGTGGTATCCTGATGGATAATCTTGATAAACTTCCCATGAGCCAATGTCTCACTTCACCAAAGCAAGGTGGTATCCTTCAGAGACCCTGAGACAGTGGCAAATACGGCTCACACTGCTGCATCCTTTACATACACATTCCACGGACACCTAGTGGACTGCATGGATTGTGCTATCCCAAATAACAACAGGACTCACTACTCCAATGGCAGGGGACCTGTCTGGTAGACCCCAGCCATTAATAAGCTGTACAATGTCAGGAGGAAGCTACTACATGATAGAGCACAATCCCAGACTGGGAAGGCATCTGTGATCTGTACTAGCAGACAGCTACAATCACTCATGAACTTTTCTAAGGGCCACTTCTGCCAGACAATTGCAACAGACATGTAGGACTATCACACAGCCTTCTTCAGTTATGTCAGGAACCTGGGTGGACACTCACTGATATGCTGTGAGTTACTGCATGCTGACTAAACCTACCCTGAACTCACTGGCATTGCCAACATCCTGGCAAACAGGTTCAGTGCAGATGTCTCCCACCCATCCCCCCTAAGGAGCAACTATCCATCCCAGCAGAGTATAATGTCCCTGACATCACACAGTAACAGGTGAGTGATGCCCTCCCCAAAGTGTACATCACAGTATCAATGAGACCAGACAGTGTCCCAGCCTGCATCTTACACGAGAATCATGACAGACGCAACCCTCACATTACATCACTGTTCAATATCGGCGTTACCACAGGATATGTACCCAAGGAATGGCATACAGCGACAGTGGTCCCACTCCACAGAGTTGGTGCCACAACGGACCACAGACAATATTGCCCTATAAGCCTAAGTAGCCTGATCTGCAAAGCTATGGAGTGTATTGTCATGGGACTCATACACATAGACATCAGGAACCTACAGACACTGTGTCCTACACATTTCAGCGTTGTTGTGGGCAGATCTTACCTCTTGAACCTGTTTGTATTATTTAAATGGCTAACAGGTCCATCGACATAGGGACAGCTGTTTACACAGCCTACCTGAACCTTGCAAAACCCTTCAACACAATTACCCACTGGGCCCTTATGCATAGGCTCACCAGCGTCGATATGAACACATATCTCACATGATGGATTGATACCTGGATCAGGGATAGCACCCACATGGTCAGAATTGCAGGTGCCATGTCTGACTATACACCAGTTACACGTGGCATCCCACACGGCTCGGTCCTGGGACCTCTCTTGTTCAGTATATATTTGTCTGACGTACAGGCTACCACAGGGGGAATATGGCTGAACATGTTTGCACTTGACTGCAAACTGGGTGCCATGATCAACTCTCCAGCTGCCACATGCATACTCAAACAGGGTCTCACAGAGATGGATGACTGGTGCCTGAGCCATGCCCTACAGCTAAATGCCATTAGTTGCATACTCATCCCCTTTGGGAATAACAACATGCCCACACATTACCACATAGATAGTACTCCATTACATATGGTAGGAGTTGTTAGGGTTTGGGGACATGACTTTTTTGTACTGTTGCCTTTGACATTCACATTGACAAAGTGGTTGGACACACCTTCTATGTGGGCCACCTTATCCCATATGGTTTCACATCTAGATCGAGTGAGGTCATTGTGCCCCTATACTCATCACATCCATGCTTGGTTACAATGACACATTTGGGGTGTACCTTACCCGACACCTGCAGCAACTGTACTGGCCACGGATGTTCCTTACCAAGCAGATCTAGGGACTCACACAAATGCCCTGCACAGTTCAGATGCAGTAACTCTAGCTCTACTCAGTCGCTTACCACCTACTCAGATATGATGTGTGCCTGTTGTTTACAGATATACCCAACCCAGAATTACTGGACATGCTCCACCTCAGGATATCCAACTCCCTTGGAGCTACACACTCATATACCTCAGCACAGATGTTAATAGGACATTGTGGAGGGACAGATTCTTATCCCAGAGGCTCCACTCACTCCAGAATGTAATCCCAGTTTCACATAGGCAGAGCCACCCACTGACCACCTACACGAGACATCTTGACAACTGTATGGGTGATCGTATGTTTACCCCTGGGATACCTTCTGTATCCCTGCTAGACAGATGCACACTTGCCTAAAGGTACATGGGCTATCTTGTGTGACCTACTATTCACACACACAGTGTAGTAATCTGACAGGGTTGCAAATGCCAAACACACTCTGGCTAGGCTTGTACATGCCCTAGGGCAAATAGCCTAGTATCGACCTCTGAACCTATGCTAATGTTCAAGATGCACAATGTTTATTGCTGATACTGTTTGCAGGTCTTTATCATCTTTGCTTTACCAGTTTCTATGAACAGCTTCGGTATCTGCAGAGCATATTTGATTATGGCAGGGTTCCACTATATTATAGATGTGTCTGTTGTCATATAACTGTGTGCACAGGGCGGATGGCTGTATAGTGACAGGTTCCTGGGTTAACACATGCAACTGCCAGATATGCATGGCTCACTGCTTTACTCAGACATGGCCTAAGTGTGTGAGCATGCCCAGTTCTGCCATTCCGTGTTTTGTTGCCTGACATTTGTCTCATTTATTCAAATGTGTGAGCATGCCCAATGTGACCTTTCAGTTTGTTGCTATCTGAGGTCCACTACATTTGTTGATGTGTGCGAACATGACCGATATTAACATTTATACTGTGTGTGTTGGAAGTCAGGTTCTGTTCTCACTGCAGGACTCACCTTTGTGTCATAACTCGACAAGGATTATGCTGTGCCTGCAGGGTTTCCATGAAATACTTTGCATAGACTTATCAACATTCCTTCATACAGGCTGATCACTGCAATGCTGTTATGGTTTAGTGGTTCAGTACTTTGGCTATAGTTCACAGTATCCTGGGTTCGAGGTCCATCACTGCTTTATATTTTCATACTGAGCAGACCAGACTACTTAAGGGCCAGTTAAGCAAATATGAGCATGTTGGCTTTTGTTCAGCTATGCCCTACTTAGACCAGGCTTGTCCGACATTGCTCAATATTCACCAACATTGCTGGACATTGCCCAAAATTACTGAACATTGACCACAGTTGTGCTAGTTGGTGTGTGCGATTTTGTTTGCATATACTACATGGTGGTAAATGCTGTTTAGCACTGCTTTATATTGCTTAACACATGGCAATCATGCCTTAGGTGGTGCTGCAGGGCTGCCTATGTCGGATGCACATACTACACTCCCTGTACATGTTTGAAAGCAGGTAGTGTCAACTTAGGCATCCCTTTTACTATATGTGCGAGTCGGAGAGGTATCATTTCCAGAGTTCCTACTGAGCCAGTGTATGTGCTATGCGTTGCCTCTTTGCCAAGGCCGAAGCATACTGGGCATGCCTCCTTCTGCCTACTGGGGCAGGCTCAGGTTGTTCCTCCTCCGAGTCATGCTCTGCCTGTGAATACCTTGGCAATGGTGGGGGGCTGTTTGGCCCAGGCCTATGCCGGTCCTGCTGCAGCTGTTTTTGCAGGATCATATTATGTAGCATAGCACATACCATGACAATTTGGGTACATATAATTGGTGAGTACTGCAAGGCTCCACCAGATGTGTCCAGGCACCGGAACCGTGACTTGAGCAGCCCAAACACACGCTCTATTACATTACGTGTTTGTGCGTGTGCCTCATTATGGCGTTCCTGTTCAGGTGTGTGTGTGCATTTCTGATGGGTGTCATCAGCCACGGCTCCAGTGCATAGCCAGCATCCCCCACTAGGTGACCATGTGGGATGTCCCCATTGGCAAATGTCTGGTACAGCTGCATCAGATGCCAGCTATGGGAATCATGGTAGCTTCCAGGGCAGCCTTCACACACATTCAGTATTATGCCCTGGGCATCACACATGACCTGGCAGTTGATGGAGGGGAAGCCCTTGCGGTTGAAGTAGACCCTACCCCACTCGCTGGCTCGTGCTTTGATGCATATGTGCGTGCAGTCTATTGCACCCGCTACCTCAGGGTATTCCACTATTTGCTGGAAGAGACGCATATTGCTGTCCAATACCTCATGGGAATTGGGGAAATATACATGATCACCGACATGTGCTGACATGGCATCCAGAAACTGGTGTAGTACCCTGGATGCTGATGCCTGTGATATCCCCATCATATCACCAGTTGGTCTCTGGAAGGTACCTGTTGCTAATATTCTTAGGCCAACACATACCTTGGTTTCCACTTGGATGGGTTCCCCTCTGTAGGTTCTGTGTGTGAGGCATGGCCTGCACAGCTCAATAATTTGCTGCAAGAGGTCTCTGTCCACTCTAGAGCGCTCCACTGTCTCCATCTCATGTAGCCCCTGGTAGGTTACCCTGGGCCTGTATAATCTTCTCCGTCTCCTCACTGTGGGTTGTCCAGCAGCATTTCCATTGTCACCACCCTCAGCATGTTACATATGTCACCTTATAACAGCAATGGCAGCCCCTAACATTTCTTTGTCTCAGTAAAGTTTTTTCAGTTTTCACTTCTATTAGCTTACTGCAGTGTCTGTTGTGAGAAACATAATGGACTGTTGTTTGCAGAGTTTTAAGTGCCAAGCTGGGCTGAGCAAGTGTACTGCCTGTGTAATTGCCTGATTCTGATTGTTTTCACCTGCTAGCTCTGCTAGTACTCCCTGATAGCTTCCTACTATTTGTTGTGCTTCCTTTTTCCTTTCTGTTTCCTCAGGGGGAGAGCGCCACGCACACAAGTGCAAACACGCGCAGAGCAGCTAACACGTGTGCACACATGCTTACACGGACTAAATCTTGCTTATTCTGGTTAAAACGCGTGCACACCAGCGCACACGCGCTTACTCCGGCTTAAACACGCACACTCACGCTTACACGCACGCACTCTGTTTTGCTTGGGTTTACACGCGCGCACACGCGCGCATACCTGCTCAGCAAGAAACTTTGGTGTTATCCACGGCATACACCTTCCATTTCTTGCCTTTCCCTAGCCCACCTGTTGACACACCTCTTTCCATGATGTGTGAATGACAGCTGACACATGCCATTCTGCTCCAATGAGCTTCACTTCTTTCATACATACCCCCTCATGATGTCACCTATCTTCTACTCTATTACTCCCCATATCCTACTCCTACACTCCACTGACTGTGCTCATTTGCTATGTAAACTTGCGATTCACTGTCCTAACGCTCATTTACATAGGATTGCCTACTAATGCTTGGTTACATGTCTTAGACTGAGCTTCCCCCCTTAGCAACCTCTACTCGGTGGCCATGTTGTCTTCAGCCTGCCATTCCCTTGCATTGAACATTAACAATTTCAATAAAATCCACATTTGTGGGTTATAATTTTTAGTATTCTGGGTTTTAGAGTGCACCTCGTTTGCGTGGCGCTGCGCTATGCTTAAACATCGGAAATCAATGAAAAAAAATAAAATATTATTATTTTCATATTGCATCAGGAAACATTTCACATGGCCGTATATTTGGCCATTGGCATGCTTCCTGTACTGGATGCAACCTTTATATGGAACTGTCACGGCTCCGTTTTGCTATTTGCAGAACAGTACTCAGTTGTCAACTGAGTACATCTCTGCAAATAGCACTGCTCTTACTCGGACAGGTTTGGGTTTCCTGAATCGCAAATCTACCTCATTTGCATGCCCTTCGCCTGCAATTGAGGTAATTTGCATATCCCAGCCCTGTCTGTGTAAGAGCCGTTTTAGGAGCTCTCTTACACGCCCCTACAGGCTGTTCCTGGATAGCTCATTGGACATGATGGCCGCATGGAGTCTTACTCTACTCTAAGTCTCCGTGCAAGTCTTCGTGAATCCGGCCCAATATGTACTCAAACTAAGTGGGGGGGCTATGCACCCCATACCCACCAATGTGGAAGGCTGCGCCCCCACACCCCCCTAACTATATATACTAACTCCGGGATCGCATTACAGTGGGGAATAGGGCATATACCTTTTACTTGCTTTACAGTACTCTACACAGTGCCATATATACTAACTGCAGTTCAGTAAAATGAGATTCAGTGAAATACGTTTTCAGTAATTTGAGTTTTCAGCGGTAGGGGTGAAATGAAATTCAGTGAAATGAGATTCAATGAAACCAAGTAGACCCATATATATATATATATATATATATATATATATATATATATATATATATATATATATATAAATGGTATATCTTAATTTGTTAGAAAGGCATTTGTATGATTGCACTATTGTGAGACTTTAAGTACCGAAACACAACATTTCGTAAAAAAAAAAAAAAAAAAAAAAAATGTTGAAAATGGTAATCTGGAAAACCATATTCAACCATTTTTGAACTGCAGCACAATACTAAATGTCAGGAGACATTTCTGAATATCTCCAAACATCATTATGCAGAGGGGGATGCCCCCCTGCTTCCCCATGTGGGAGGGCTGTGCCCCCACATACCCCCTGTTACTTTAATATATAAACTCCGAGATCGTACTACAGTAAGGGAAAGGGTTAATTTCCCGATCCCTGCTATAGTGCATTCTGCACCTGGAATGCTAAATTTAAATGAGTGAATGCCAATGTGCATTCTCTCATTTGGATTCGCAACATTGGCAGTCGACATTTGTCAGATCTGGAGGCTGTACTTTCTCACTTTGGTGCATCGTACAACTTCCTTATGATGAAATGAAGGTACACCATATATATATATATATATATATATATATATATATATATATATATATATATATATATATATATATATATATATATATATATATATATATATGTATATATATATATATATGTGCCCATAGAATGGCGCACGGCAACGGTGGTCCCACTACACAAGTGTGGGGCCACAACTGACCCTGGGAACTACCGACCAATAAGCCTGACCAGTCTGATCTGTAAGGCTATGAAGCGAATCATTATGGAACTTATAAATGTAGAAATTGGGAACCTCCAGTCGCTAGACCCCACACAGTTCGGCTTCATCAAGGGCAGATCATGCCTCCTGAACCTGGTGGATTTCTTTGAGACAGTTACTCAGGCTATAGATAAGGGAAAGGAGGTACACACGGCTTACCTTGACCTTGCTAAAGCATTTGACACCATTCCCCATTCAGGTATTATTGATAAGCTCACCAGCCTGGGCATAAACCCTTACATCACAAGATGGATCACAAATTGGCTGTCAGACAGATCCCATAAAGTAAGAGTAGCGGGATCTATGTCCGAATCCAGACCAGTAATGAGCGGTGTGCCTTAGGGCTCTGTCCTGGGGGCCCTCCTGTTTGGCATATACTTCTCAGAAGTACAGGCAAGCACGGAAGGGCTGTGGCTGACTAAGTTTGCGGTCGACTGCAAACTGGGTGCTATAATAGTGTCTCCGGCTGAAATGGAGATCCTCCAGAAGGGCCTAAATGAGACTGATGCATGGTGTCAAAGCCATGGTCTCAAGCTAAATGCAAAAAAATGTGTAGTAATCCCCTTTGGAAAAAACAGAGTAACCGCAAACTACAACATTGGAGGTAATCCCCTGAAATCTGAAGAAGAAATAAGGGATCTAGGGACCCAAGAAGATAGTCAGCTTTCCTTTGATAACCATGTTGCCAAAGTGGTTAGAAAAGCCTTCTATGTGGCCCATCTGATCACGAAAGGGTTCGCATCAAGATCTAAGGATGTAATGGTGCCCCTCTACTCTTCCCTCATCAGACCCATTATTGAGTACAATGCACCAATTGGAATGTACCTGGCTAGACATCTCCAGCAGCTGGAGAGACCACAGAGGTACCTAACCAAGAGGATTCTGGCCTCAAATAGTTGCCCTATGCAGCACGATTGAAAAAGCTAAAACTGTTCTCTGTTGCATACCGCCTTCTCAGAGGCGATCTCTGTCTAACGTACAGAGCCATGTCCAACCCAGAATTGTTGAATATGCTCCATCTTAGCAAAACCAAATCTACTCGAGCTATACGCTCTAGGGGTATAAACCTCAACACAACAATGAATAGAACATGCTGGAGGGATAGATTCCCTTCACAGAGACTTCCCTTACTATGGAACATGGTCCCGATCTACATAAGACAGAGCCCCTCACTATCACTCTTCAAGAGGAACCTTGAGTGGATGGGTAACAGAAAGTTCACACCGGGGATCATGCCAACAGCACTACTAGATATGGGCCAAGGGTACTAGCTGCTAGTACAAGGGTCTAGGGAACTACTAAAGGAGAGGTGAATACCGCACAACGTGGCTGGGCTAATATATGCCTTCGGGCAGATAGCCCAGTACCAACCTATGAACCTATGAACCTATATATATATGTATATATATATATATATATATATATATATATATATATATATATATATATATATATATATATATATATATATCTATAGATATATAGATATAAATATATATAAAATAACCAAATGCCAGCTGTCCGAGGAATGAGCACTAACACACAAACCCCCCTGGAGGCAACAAATCTGGATATGAAAAACAGAGAAAGAAAATGCCATGACAAGCTTTTAGTGCTTTCATTCCACTTTAATGACCAGTAACTTCATCAGAAAATAGTACAACAAAGCTTAACTTGTTTAAATATCCCTCTCTTACCATATCCATCCAATCACATTCAACAAATAATTAATGACATCATCAAATAAACTTATTGCACATAAGACACTGAAGAAATTAAAGAATTTTATACTTCAGTAAACTTTTATTACTGATGTGTTCATTCAGCCCAGGTGTTTTATCAGCCCTGAGTGAAATCTGCCACCTTTATTCTAGAATTTCCAACAACTTATTATATCCATTAGTAAACTGATGTTCATCTGTTTATTTCAAAACTGAAAAGTGGAACTTTCTGAACCCATCACACACTAAACTACCCCCCGGATTTACTAATCTTCCATGTAAGACTAGATTAGTCTTGCACGGAAGCACTAGTGTAAGAGTATGACGGCAGCATGCCATGCATATTAATGAGGGCATGCTGCCTCAACTCTAAAGCTTAAACGGATTGTGGACGAGTTTAGGGGGTGTGTCGGACTGCTGAGCATTCCAAATATCCACGCCCCTGCAATGAAGAAATGCAGCAACTTCACATTTAAATGAGCGAGTCCACTCACATGTGTACAATGTAACACTACACTCCCCCATATGTTAAACAACTAACAGAATAAAAAATAAAAATATTTTTTTTTTATCTTCCTATATAGCTGCGTGTAGTTGCATGGGTTTACCCGGGTTTGCCCATTGCTTAGCTACAGTTACAGCAGCTTAGACACCAGAAGAGGATAACAAGAAAAAAATATGCATATTAAGCAACTTAGCAATAGCGTAGTGGTTAAGAGCTTTCACACAAAGAGGAAGCATTCCCGGTTCGAATCCCACTACTGCACGTTCAATTTTTTGTGGGAATTCTGTATACAAAAACATTTCCTGACATTTTGTTATGTATAAGTTTAGTAAAAAGCATTGAAATGTTAAATTTAGTAGTCCATGAATTACATATATGAAGGTGAAAAGTTTATGCATTCTAAGTCATGAGTACCTTATTTTAGCAATATAAAGCACTGCTAACCACGTTACCAGCATTAAGCATATTTAAATACATTTGCACATAGCTGCGCTATGCTAAGGAAGAGTAACACAGGTTCACCGCACATTACTGCTGATTACCTTCGCTCAACTCCGCGCTAACCAGCGCAACATTGGGCAAACTCGGGCAAAGTCGAGCAAAGTCAGGTAAACACGCTCACACCTGCTTTACTGTTCCTTAACCAGTCAGTTCTGCCCAGCAGGAAAATAAAAAGCAGTGACAGGGCTCGAACTCAGGATACCGCGCATTATAAATCACAGTATTTAACCACTAAGCCATGACAGCATTGCACAAACATGCACATTCAACAGAGACATATCGTTCAAATGGATTTTAAACATTACCGACATCAGCTAAGCAGGCATGCCCACAGCTGAGCTTTTCCAAAACTGGTCAATCACGAATAAGTGTGGGAAATGAGGCATATTTAATCTCCACAGGTGGGAATACTTGCTATAACTGGTTGTAGCTTCCTTCTGCAGTCAGCATGGCTGGTGTAGGTGAGGGCACTCGATTTAGAATGCAACGCTGGGGCATCCAGGAGTCCAAAATTATTGTTTGGCTCCTCATCCACAAACGTGAGCAAAGATTCCTGCAGGGCCAGTACCAGGGTACCCAATATAAAACGGAGGCCTGGAACAGTCTTGCCCATGATCTCACCAGTGCCACTGGTGTTCCTCAGACTGGTGAGCATGTCAGGTGCCATTATTCTGACCTGAAGTGGTGTGGGGGGGTTGAACTGAACCCCATAGGATGCCTAATGCTCCAGTACTGAGTAAGTAGCCATTGTATTAAATAGTTAAGAATTGCCATGCTTGTCTATACTCTGGATAGGTATGTCTCAATATCACTGCATTTACTTCACAGCTGCAGATGACCGGGCTATGAATCTGCAAGCCCATGAAGATAGGCTGCAAAGGCTGCGTCATGAGGCAGGTTAGTAATTATTCTGCATGTACTGTTATATAAAATAAATGAGATAGCCTTCAAAAAGTGTTTTAACCCAATAAATAAAGGTGTAATAATCCTTTAATAAATGTATAATTCCTGGAGTGCATCTGTGTCATTTTCTTTGATATGTTGTTGTACTGTTGCATTCTACATATAGTAGTGTTGTATTAAGCAGTGTCAACCCACACTTGAGTAGGCCCATATAACGTGGATGAAGGGAGTGCCAGTAGCTTTTATGCTTATTTACAGCCCTCAACTGTTGGTTCATGCCCAGCATGTACAGGTTAATCTGACACATGAGTAGCTTGGTATTGTGATCCCCAGAAATGTCAGTATGCTGCCAGAAATGTAGGGAGCTGTTAACATATAACTGATACTTTCACCTAAACATATCTAGATATTTATATGAAAGTAGAGCTGTCAGTGTACCATCTTAGCAGTAGAGTGTGTGAGCAATTCTCAAAATATGTTGCAGTTACATCTGCATCTTGGACAGTTTGTATTTAAGATACAACTCATGCATATAATGTTCTAGCAAAATCCAATTTCACAATATAAGGACATTGGATAGTGTAATAATACATGTAAGGGACATATAACTGCAGTTAATAGGAATGTAGTGAAAATTAGAAGAACATATAAGTTGTTAATTGAGCTATCTTTTTCCACCCTAGTGTATGTGCATAAAAAATGCAATTCCACACCTCAGTCGGTATGTCTAATCTCAAAACATTTGTTGGGACATATGTCCAATTGGTTTATAAATATTTGCATTTATTTCTATGCATGTGCCCTGTTAAAATACCACAATATCGGTGGCCTGTTGCCATCAATTAAACCTGCATGCTGTTGTAATGTCCACTATTGTTCTATATATGCACGTGTTATGCTTGCTTTTCAACTGTTGAAAATCTGGTGTGTTGGTTAATGGGAATACTTCTGCATGCTCGTATAACTAATTGGGAATGCTGTTGACTGATACTAACCCATATCTTTATTAAACTCTCCAAAACATAGTTCGTATGAGAAGGCCAGTCCCAGTGGACCCACCTGTCTCACCTCAGCTGGCCATGGCACCTGGCACCAGCAGATCTGGTGCCCAGCCTGGGACCTACTCCTCAGTTGGCCCTGTGCCACCTTTGGGTGGAAGTGCTGCAGGGGATGGGGCTCAGCCCCCCCGTGCAAGTGTGGGTGGAAAGGCACCTATCATCCTTTGTACGGTCCGGGCTGTGGTGCATAGAGAGATTGAACCTTCTGTTGCAGAACCTCTATGCCAGCTTGAGGCCAGAGTGGCACAACTCATGGGTCAGCCTGCCCCTCCTACACAGCCCCCAGCACAGCCACATTCTGGACCATGAAGGTGTAGTGGTGACTGCCCATGGGTGGGGACCACAGTCCCACTGTTTCCATTTGGGGGCTCATGGGCTTGCGATTTTCAAACATCCCTCCCCGTCAAAGGTGTTCACTGAACTCGTGTCATATACCACCCCTGTATGCGTCTTGCTTGCCTTGTCTGTTTACCTCCCCAACCTAACTCCCCAAATATACCTACTTTCCCTACCCCACATTCCACTCTTATCTGAAAAAAAAAAGGGGCAATCTGTTTCAAAAAAAAAGTTACGCCCCATACATAGCTGACCATTTTGCACACATGTCCACTGGGCACATGAAATGTTGTTTAATTGGCATTACAACATACTTTGTTGTCCTCACCTCTCTCTCAGGGGTTGAAGGGTTCATATCTACCTCCAAATTTATTGCATATGCACAGCTGTTGCTGTTGAAGAAATGGGCAGCTATGGACCTTCCCTACACCCATCCTGCACATCCTGAGCTATTTTCCATACTGTCTTTCCCTCTTTGTGCCCCTTTTTCACCACTTTCCTATCTCCCTGTTTTCTTTCAAAGAAATTAGTGCGGGGGTGAGCAGGAGTAAGCACTATTAAGCAGTAGTGAGCAGGTCTGCGTGGGTTTGCGCTTGTTTGCACTTGGCTAAGCAATGCAAGGCATTGCACAAACCTGCGCAAACCCGCTCACAACTGCTTAAAAGTGCCTTAGTCACTCTGTATGTGAGGGCCCTTGTTCTGCTCAGGAACAAAATAAAACACCTCTGTAAGTCTCGAACCCCAGACATTGCACACACTACACAACATGAAGTACCACTAAGCCACAGTAGATATACATTATCTACTTCACTGATATCTACTTCTATTTTCACTTTCCCTTACATTTTCTTTAATTCCCATCGTTTCTTTTTCTCTCTCTCTTCTTTATTTCACTCTATTCCTACCCACTATTCCTAGGCAACCTCCACTTACCTTTGTGCTAGTCAGTGTTCACTGATAGTTTTTCCATCCTCTACTGACCACTTTCTGTATCCCGCTCTGTACGCCCTACGGGCTCACTCCGCTCCCCTACCCTGCCCCCAATTCTCACCCGCCCCCAGTACCTCTAACCTTCTACCCTCATAACCACACCCCCTTTACCAATCAACCACTCATTGAATCACTACTAGCCACACCCCATATCTATAACTCTACTCCCCTTATTTCTAAATCCCCTCCCTTCCACCTACTCTATCTTCCTAAACTAACACCTACTCTTCTCCCTACATACATACTACACTTTCTTCTACCATGCCTTACAAATACCAATGTCTTCATACACTCTTACTCCTGATTACTCTTACCACAGCTTACCTCTTAACCTCCTATGAACAGCCACTCCTATCTCCTGTTATCATCCCTTCCAAACAAACCCTAACACCTTTTCCTGCTTTACCTACAACCTTCCTAAATGCCACCATTAAGCCTAGTTTCTTTCAAGCTAAATATCACCGACTACATCATATTAAATACTCCATCTTAGGCAATAAAAAATGTCTTTACCACTATTGCAAGCCTCCCCAATGTTACAATTTCATATTACTCCACTTATTAAAAGATGGAGACATCCACCCCAACCTTGGCCCAAGCCTTACCCCATCCCCCATTCACCACAATATCTACCATATGATCCCATTACCAACTACCAATCCCTCCAAATCACTCTCAATAGCCCATCTCAACATACGTAGTATATGTAACAAAATACCACAAGTTCATGCCCTTCTGGATGTCCAGCAATTTGATATTCTCTGTTTAACAGAAACATGGCTTAAACCCACAATAAAAGATACAGAAATCATCCCCCCAGGCTATAGCATCATTCGACATGACCGTTTGAACAAAAAAGGTGGAGGGGTTGCAATTATCTATAAAACAGGAGTACAAATCAGCAAAATGAATTATAACCTACCTTCTGATAACAACATAGAAATAATTATTTCTAAACTGTTGCTTAACGCCCATAAATCAGTTTACATCATCTGCACCTACCTTCCCCCAGGTAAAAATCTAACTATATTAGAGGACCTCCTAAATTGGCTTTCTACCAATCTCCCTCAAGAAACAATTCTACTAGGACACTTTAATATTGATTGGAATTTATGTAACAACACCAATCCTTCATCCCTTATTAACCTGCATGGCTTTTCACAAGCTATAAACTCTCCAACCAGAACAAACAAACATAACAACAAAAAAACATCTTAGACTGGATTCTAACAAATTGTTCACAACAAAACTATACAACAGGAACCCTCCCAGATGACCTTAGTGACCACTCTGTCATATATATTATTAGACATAAAACAACCTTAAATATCCGCTCTTCAGTCAGAACCATCCGCAGCAAAAAACACATTGACCATGAACTGTTTCTAACCGAACTTAAACAATGTAACTGGTCTCCCCTTAAGTCTCTCCCTATAGATGAAGTGGTTAATTACTTTAATACCACCTTCCTAGCAATCCTAGACCAACATGCCCCAATCTGTTCCATAAGAATGAAAAATAAACCAGCTCCATGGCTCTCAAATCATACTAGGAAACTAATCCTCAATAGAAATAAATCTTGGGCTAAATGGCGGTCCACAAAGGACACAACTGATCACCAAACCTTTAAACAACAAAGAAATATTACAAAAAAAGCTATCCTACAGGACAAAAAGAACTTTTATATACAACTACAACAAACATCCCTTCATCAACCACATAAATTTTGGTCTACTATTAACACACTACTATCCCCAGGCAGAGTTGAATCACCTAATCCACTAAGCTCCAACCCTGACTATCCAATGCAAACAGCTAATGCCTTTAATTCTTTCTTTACCACTACCATACTAAATTTAGCAAATCAGCAAAACCCAGATACCTCTAATTTGCCCAGTCTAAGCCCTACTCCTCCCCCTTTTCACCTAGAGCCTATACCCACCTCCTATATCTCTTCCCTACTTCAAAAACTAAAACCTAATACCCCCTCAGCTGACCAACTACCAGCAGAATACCTCAAAATAGGAGCCAAAGCCATTGCCTACCCAATCTCCATATTAATCAACAGAACCTTAAAAGAAGGTTTAATCCCATCAATCTGGAAAATCTCATACATTATTCCTCTTCATTAAGGTGGCGACTCTACTGATTTCTCTAACTGTCGTCCCATTGCTCTACTCTCCCCACTTGCTAAACTCATGGAGAAATGTATCCATAAACATCTTATAACCCACCTACTCCATCAGCTCCTAGCTAACTGTCAACACGGTTTTCGGCCATTTCATAGCACCACCACAGCCTTACTATCCTTTACTAACTGTAGCAACAAAAATCGTAACAATAATACTTTATCCCTTGCTTTCTTTGTAGACCTATCTAAAGCCTTCAACATGGTTAATCATCAACTTCTCCTCCACCTACTGAAGTCCCTCTCCTTCGACTATTCTGCCATTAACTGGTTCACATCCTATCTGGATAACCGAAAACAAGCTGTTCTCTGGCAAAACCATCTTTCTGACTTTCTTCTTACCACTCTAGGTGTCCCACAAGGCTCAATTTTAGGTCCACTACTGTTTTCCATTTTCATAAATGACCTTCACCTCTCTATTCCACAGTCTACCTGTATTCAATATACTGATGACTCCACTATCATTTGTTCTGCCTCATCACAAACTGATCTTCATTCTCACACACAAAAAGCCTTCTCTACTATTGAAAAATGGTTCTCTAACCACTGTCTTCTTAACCCTAAAAAAAACAAACTACTGATCTTTACCCCATTTCATCTGTCTCCCCCTCTCCATTTCACACTTACATCCAACGATGGCACCGTTATCTCACCTGACCCCACCACCAAACTCCTTGGAATTACTATTGACAATCAACTAAAGTTTGACACTCACATAAATTCCACAATTAAATCTACTAACAAAAAACTTGGATCCCTTTATCGCATTAAACCTTTCCTGACACCAGTAGCCAGAGCCACAATAGCTAGAACCCATTTAATCTCTACCCTGTTATATGCTTCCCCCATATATACCAATCTTTCTAAAAATAATCTTAACAATCTTACTAGATCATACAATAATGTTGCTAGATTTGCTACCAACTCACCTTACAGGACCCACCATTGTCAGAATCTAAAACAGCTAAGATGGCTTGAATTACCACTACTACTACAATTTAACCAACTTATAATCACCCAGAAAGCCCTACACCAACCCAATAACACCCCAATTCTCTTTACCTTTATAAGACCTTATAATAATTTGAAGAATCTGCGCTCTGCCAACAAAATGTTGATACACACTTTCTTCTCTAATAACTTAGCAGGTGATTCCTTATTCTCAAACTCAGTTGGTAGAATATGGAATCAATTACCAAATGACCTCACTACCCTTACCTCTTTCCCACTATTTAAAACTAACCTAAAACATTTCCTCTCCAATCACTGGTTATGCTCTTGTAACAACCCTGACTAACCATTTGTTTTTTCTCTAACTACCTGTCACCAATCAAAATATTATTCTCTACCATAAATCTCTACTTCCAACCATTCCTTATAACTAACCCTCCTCCTTCTTCTTTGCACTCTCCCCCCTGAGTATATAAATCTCTACTTCTAACCATTCCTTATAACTAACCCTCCTCCTTCTTCTTTGCACTCTCCCCCCTGAGTATATAAATCTCTACTTCTAACCATTCCTTATAACTAACCCTCCTCCTTCTTCTTTGCACTCTCCCCTGAGTATATAAATCTCTACTTCTAACCATTCCTTATAACTAACCCTCCTCCTTCTTCTTTGCACTCTCCCCCCTGAGTATATAAATCTCTACTTCTAACCATTCCTTATAACTAACCCTCCTCCTTCTTCTTTGCACTCTCCCCCCTGAGTATATAAATCTCTACTTCTAACCATTCCTTATAACTAACCCTCCTCCTTCTTCTTTGCACTCTCCCCCCTGAGTATTACTTCTTATCTGTAACTCTCACAAACAATAAAAAAGCTCCTGAGTTCTACTAGTTCCACCAAGTACTTGCTCGACACAGCACAGTAAAACAGAAGCCACGAACTGCTGCAGTAAAGAATCCTTTTATTTAAAAACCATCCAACAGTGTAAACAGATAAAATTGTTAAGCGCTTTCCCATATGGAAAAGTGGTGGATACCAGACTTAAGCATATGTATAAAAATATACCACATATTATAAAGGACTCCTGGGATTTTTTGGGGATATTCACACAGGACTTGTGGTCATCTGATATTATTTTCGTAACTATAGATGTTAAGGAATTGTTCTCATGTATTCCTAGATACGAAGGAATAGAAAGTTTCATCCAAAGCATGAAAAACTTCAGTGGATTGCAAAATGATGAGATCATAACACTTGCATCATTTATGGAAATAGTATTGGATTATAACTATATATTTTTCGAAGGTGAATATTATAAACAGGTTACAGGTGTGGCAATGGGGGCAGCATGCGCCCCTATGTATGCTAATATGGTCCTTTTGGATTGGGAAACAACATACATTCACAATACAGAGTGGATGCAGAAGATATTAAAATACGTAAGATACCTGGACGATATATTTTTGCTTTGGAAAGGAAGTATTGATGAATTGGAAAATTTTGTAAACTATATCAATAATACCACCGCCTATCTTAAATTCACCTACCAATGGTGTAGGCAAGGGATTAATTATTTAGATGTATATGTTTACACTGATGGGAAGGCATTTCAATCTATGATACATCGTAAGGAAACGTATAGTAATAGCTACTTGCATTTCTCTAGTGCCCACTCATACAAAGTAAAATACAACATAGTGAAAGGGCAAATGATTAGGGCTGCAAGGATGACATCAGTTAAGAGCAATGTGTTGAAGGAGATAAGCTTTATGGTGACCCTGTTTGGGGAAAAGGGATATCCAGAAAAGATGTTAAAAGATTTAGCTCAGTATATCACACAGGAATGGGGTAATAAATACTACCCGTTGATAGGCAAAGGAATACCTAACAAGAGGACAAATGATACAAATGATGGTTTAGGTTACAATAGATCATGTATTGTGAAATATGGGGATGAAACTCATAAGGTTAAACAGTTAATATCTAAGCATTGGCACATATTAAGAAATGATGCAGCGGTAAAGGACAAAGTACCCACCGCACCGAATTTTGTATATAAGGCAGGCAACAGCCTCCAGAGGCTCATCCAAATAAAACAGAATTCCAGCAAATCTGGTTCACACATCAACAGGGGTACTACGAGGTGTGGATGCTGTAATTACTGTAAATATATTTTTGAAGGTAAATCAATAATTTTAAAGGACAAAAATAGAACCAAGATTTATTTTAAGAATGGGAATTGTCTCAGTAGGCATGTCATATATCTGGCTATTTGCGACACATGTGAGAATTATTATGTTGGTATGACTGACAGATACTTGAAAAACAGAATATATGACCACTTATATTGCATAAAAAAGAAAGATGTTAATAATGCATTATCTAGGCATATAATAAATAATGAACTGTGTAATAACTTTAAGTTTGGGATACTGGAGGTGGTTAGCCCCAATCCTAGAGGAGGCAATATAAAGGCTATAGTGGGCGAAAAAGAAATTAAGTGGCAATTGCGGCTAGGGGCTGCTACACTGCCTGGGTTAAATGAGGTCATACCCACTAAGCCACTGTTAAGAACATAAAGTCAATCAAACTGAAAAGGTGAGATATAATTATATAATGACAATGGATGCATATATATGTAATACATATTTATTTATGGTTTTTAGACTTTCATTATTCATCTTGCATAAGAGCTTAAAAAACATGATGATTACTGCATAAATTATTGTATATGTACTTAAGATATTATATATAAAATGTACATAGTTATCAGTATGATTTTTACGCAGTATAACAATATGGTCTTTAATTGTATTTAGAGCTTTAAAAATACAACATATTGGAATCACCAATTAAGCCAATTTATTAGCATTTTTGGCGGGTCAACTAACTATTTAATAGCTAGGATACATCAAATTAATGTTCTGATGAAATCTAGGAGCACTAGATGAAAGCGCTTAACAATTTTATCTGTTTACACTGTTGGATGGTTTTTAAATAAAAGGATTCTTTACTGCAGCAGTTCGTGGCTTCTGTTTTACTTATCTGTAACTCTATTAGCCATTTTTTTCTGTCTTATTCTAATTTTTGGTAACTGCAGAGGTATTACGCCATATTAATATTATTGCCAAACTTTTTCCATGCAATGTTCAAAATGCTGTTTTAAAATGTCTATTCTATAAATGTAAAATCTAAATGTTATTGGATGTTTTTGTATGTCTCTATGATGCTGTGTAACTGGAGCTTTTCTCCCCGGGCCTCCACTGAAAATGGACATGTATCCAGTTGGACCCGATAAACAAATGTAAAATAAATAAATAAAATAAATTAAGTTGGTGCTTAAATAATTATATCATGCATCAGAATGAGTGAATGTAAAGGAAAATTCAGAATACCATACCACACAACTTGTTCTGTGGATGTTGACCAACAGTTGTTGTGGGATTACATTACATGACTGTGATAAGAGAAGCAGCCATTCTAGCAGGAAATAATGTTACACCATCACCTTACAACCCCACACAGTATCACAGTAGGACAAACACTGGCATATCTGTTTAGGGCAGAGAGGCAGAACCACAGAGGCATATTAGCCTTTCTGCTGTTACACACTATGCAAATAGCTTTGGAAGGAGTTTTGGAAACATACCCTTATGTAGGAATAAAACACTGAAAGATAAATAGATGTAGCCATGTACTGGTAGCAACCAACTGTAAGAATGCCATTGCTCTATTGGTGAAAAGACCTGTGTGATGCACAGACAAAAATAACAGGCTATTTCCTGGCTATCATGTGGATAGGTACACAGTTGGAAGTTACGTAGACAGACTACATTCCTTGATAAATAACATGTACACAGTAACCCTGTAAGTCCAGCAAGATAAAATCCACACAATAGTACTTACGCACTCTGTACTTCTGCACCCCTACCCAAATGTAGAATATACCTGTGTGTGCAGGGTCTACCAAGGATGTAGGTAAGCATACTCACTGTACTGAAATGAGTCCTGATTTTCTGAGCAGCTCGTGCTAATGGCAACTCTAAAAAAGCACAAAATGTTTAGAACTGTGTAAATTAATATTCACAGTATAGCAGTTCACAAACAATTCTTGTGCCAAAGGAATATGTCTCTATAACTAGCTTTGTATGGCAGTTAATTGTAACAGTTGAATAGAAAGTACATCTTTCCATGTATCTTGGGGTAGCATTTTGAGGGGTGAGTACATTTCTACATTGACAAGTGGATACTGGAAGCAGCAACATTAGGTCTGAGTACAAAATGTAAATCTCTGGCTACACTCCTGGCTTCTGATATAAGAACTATTGCAACCTTCTGTCTTAAACAATGATGTCCACACCAAACAAGGATGATCTCCATCTTGGAAAGCTGAAAGGGCCATGCCTACATGAGTCAGCAATTTATAGTACTGGGTTGCTATGACAGTGATTACTTCAATTACTACACAGCAGGCTGCATGCGATTAGCAAATGGTGGGCACTAATTGGTGCAGAGGCCATCACATGCTCATGTGCAATCCCTACAAAGGCAGGCTGCAATCTATGCCAACAAACTCAATCACTCTATTGCAGAGACTGACAGAGAGAGAGAGACAGAGACAGAGAGAGAGAAAAGGAAAAAGAAATATTACCAAATTATACAAACGAAAGGTATGTGACACATATGTATTTACTGGCATGTAGTAGAGGTTATTGAAGAATAGTCTACATAATGTGAAACATTCATATGTGGCAGCAGTACTTCTTTCTGCACAGATGTTCTGCTTAACTACTGCTATGGAGAATGCTGTGTGTACCTGAGGGGAGTGGGACATACCAGTGAAATGTGTAGCTCAGCATTAAACGTCAAAGATCTGATCTATGTTATCTGTGCTCTGTACAGTAGTGTGGCCAATGTCTGTTGGGGGGATTAGTGCTGACATTATATAAACATGGGTGTGACAGAACAACACATGCATGATAGTCATATTAAAGTGTAACTTAGCATTGGCAAGTGCTGTAGCAGTCTAGTATGCTTATCTAGCATCTGTTGCCATATATACCCCCCTAATGTTAGTCTGTGTTCATATGTGACACCTGTTTGTGTTGCAGCAAGGCCCAACAGTTCAGCTGTGAGGTCCAGGGACTTACAACAGTGTGGACCATGTGTGTGTATGCCACACACATACAGAGAAATATATATGTGTCATATATATTCACATCTGTATATGTGCATAGAGCAGGGGACATATCACAACTGTTTGCGAAGGGGGGATATATATGTTGGTGAAGGTTAGTATGTGCATATTTGTATGTAGGTTTTAGTGTGTGACAAACAAGACAGCATACAGTACTGGTATATGACATGTGGTGGTTAAACACTGTGGGTGGTTCATTCAGTTTCCAATGTTGAAGCCAGTAAGGCCTGCTAAAGCTACCTGGGCTGTGAACACCTTCAATGCATTTATCCCAAGACTGTGTGATATTATTACATTACTGTACACCTTACATCCTTTGTATAATTGATATTCTCACTATGAAAGGTGAATTGTATATGTGCCTCTATATATGTATATGTAGACAAATGGATGTGTATATGTATATATATATATATATATACATATATATATATATATATATATATATATATATATATATATATATACTCATACACACCTACATCTACTTGCTGCAATAGATTCTCTGTTGACTGACTGTGATGGTCAATATATTTGTGAATACGTCAAAGATATGTATTTGTGGGATAGCTTACTGGCAAACTGTTTATTTTATGGTATTCTGGGTCCTTGCTTTAATCCTAGCAAAAGTTGTGTATTCTGTTGTTAGGCAGAACAAGTGCTATTGCATACAATGTGATTAAGTCCCTTGGTTTTAACTAGGGTGTGTCACTGGAGGCTAAAGCACTACATCTATGATTATTGATTGGTACAGATCTTGAAAGCAAATCCTGTGTGTACTGTAGTACTAATTGAAGCTCTGGGCCTGTACAACAAAGTATGGTGTATGTCCACATTGCTTGCATCTACTGTTTTGTGTGGTCCCTGTATTCATCACAGATTACATTTCTCAAGATTAAGGTTGTGTAAGTACTGACACACAGTACTGTATAGTATGCACTGAAAACTTATCTGGGTTGTCATACCTTTGTGTCCTGTAATTATGTCTAATGTGTGTGTGGGTATGTCTGTAACATGTCCTTTGACATATGTGTGATAATACATATAAATGTGTATCTAGCAACATCCATAGTGTACTACAGCAGTATGTGACCTATATTCCCAATTGTGCACATATTTTGGCCACGGGTTTGCCATTAACAAGTTGTGTGGTATAATAGTAATACATTTACTGGACCTTATACTGATTGTGATGGATGATATATTTCTTTACACATCATCTTGATGTATATCTGTTGTAGCTAGGTGGTGCATCGTGTTGCATATAGTGTGCCAGGTACTCTTTTATAGTCTTATATAGTGATTTTATTTTGTTGCTGTGCAGAACATGGTTCATTGGATAGAGAGTGAGCAAGGCACTTTCAAGCAGTTGTGGGGTGAGCAGTGATAAGTGGCAGTTACAGTGTTTTACTCTCAGTTAGCTTATAGGTTGCTAAACTTTCATAAGCTGTGCTTACCCTTCTGAAAACCCACTTGCAACTTCTGAAATGTGCCTTATTCTGTCTGTAGCCCCCTGATCTCTGTTTTGGCTAGAAACAAAATAAAAAGCATTTACTAGGAAAAAACCTACAACCATTCACATCACAGCATATGTGATTTGCCACTAAGCCATCTCAGATATACATATCATTTATGTATTCAAAAACATAACATCCAGTACAATCATGCAACACTACAGAAAATGTACTCCGACATGTAGATGTATGTGTGTGAGTAATTATTGTAATCTGTGCTCAGGTACAACATATTGTATTATATATGTAAATATATATATATATATATATATATATATATATATATATATATATATATATATATATATATGGCAGTTCAGTGATATCTGTACTGTATAATGTTAAATGTGCCATATGACTTGCCCAGATATATTTTTGTATTTATGTCTTCCAGGGATCATGGCCCATCACAGGAACCCAACCTACAGTAGAGCTGAAGATGATATCATCACTAGCATTATGGTTCAACACTACCATTTACTTTTTTTCACGAACCAGCCAGGACCAGCAGGACCGTACTTGCAATGTGGCAAGATCTTGTCCACAGGGTCAATGAGGTAGGCCTGCATAACCGCACATATGAGCAGGTACGCCACCACTGCAGTGATCTTCTCCAACATGTCCATCAGCATGCTGCTGCTGTGCATACTGAACAGCTTGCAACAGGGGGTGGTGTTAGCATCCATCCCCTCTCACCAGAGTGGAGGATATGCTCATGAGCCTGGTGGCACCTGCCCAACAACAACAGCAGCAGACATACACCATGATGGAGGTTGGAACCAACCAGCAAGCACACATGGAGCATGCAGGTAACATGGCATATCTATAGACTACTTTTATCTGTATTGGTAGATCATACATATGTGAGATGTGGAGTGTGTCGTTCAAAGATGTGGAGCCTGTTGTTGTGCAATACTGATAATTTGGAACATAATCTGTAGCCCTGTGAATGTAAACTGTTGTTGTACTGTAAGATTGCAAGCACACGGTAGCAATGCCCCAGTTGTGGCCACTGACAACCTCTCTCATCTCTATGTAGATACCTCTGGGGTGATGTCAAGGCAGCGGACAGATGCTGGTGAGTGTGTTCTACATTTATTATTGGAAATAAAAAGTGCATGTCATAGTTAAGGTGTAGACCATATACACATGTAACACACCTACCAATAATGCATGCTGTGCATGTTTGGTGAAAGAGCACGCACATCTCAATAATGTGATTAGCAGCCTCAAACACATGCAATACCCAGACCATATCAAACAAATGTGGCTAGACTGTAGTGACCATTGGATAGGCACAGTTGATACTCAACATGCAAATAACATACACATCTATGTCATACACTGAGCATTTTAACATGCTACACATAAAGGATTCCTAAACCCTGTGTAATGACACACTCCAGTATCCAAAATCTCATCCACACATTACACAGAATATACCTGAGGGGGTAGAGGCCTATCCTGGGGAATTTAAGCACTCTGCAACACACTGCACATTCATGTCAGGGAATGCTCCTTATAGGCCTCCTTACAAAATCACACAACAACTGGTTGTGAAATGGTGAATTTAACCAAGGTAGCACAGTTCTGGCACAACATGATTTGTGCTGGTTTGTGAAACATTTGTAGCCTTAAGTAACCACCTGATGCCTCATGATGATGGCCTATGGTACTATACCCCATCCAGTTATTGTAACCACATTACTACACATAGCTGTCATTGCTACACACCATAATGATGCATGTGTGCGCACATATGCACCTCTAAACAGTATGCATACCAATCACCATTTGCACAACTGACACATTTATGTCTTGTGATGCTATTGAGTGGTTAGGTCATATGACACATATTGGGTATGTGTAGTGTTTAAATATGCAGTCATGTTTTAGCATGCCATGTCATGGATGAGACTGGCATTTCCACAATATGATCTACACTCAACAAAAGTACCATACATTAGGTATGTGTCCGAATGGTATTCTATCAGTTATCCATGCACCACTGATGATGTTGTGTGAATACTCATCATGCATGTGCTAAAAAACGTGTCCACAATTAACACATGTCCACAATTATTTGCTAAAGACACAGAGCCTGTAATCAGCATTGGATACCTTTCTGACACACAGATACACAGCCAGCAATGGTATGTACACCTGTGAGTTATGGTGCACAGTACATCTCAGGGTTATGAATACCTGCACAGCAATGTTGTGTCCATATATGCATTGTGTTCCAGGGGGAGGGCCATCACCTAATAACAAAACACATGCATTAAAGCCATGTATACTGTTAGTAACAAGGATTGACTACACTTGCACTGCATGCTGTTGAGCAACATGTCCTGCATGCTGAAAGATGTGATATGACTGTTTTGTTTTGTGATACTGTATTCCACCATCACCTGCTATTGTGTATGTTCTGTGATTGCTGGTGTTTTGTGTGTCTGCTTTCGGGAGGAGTGTAGTTTTGTGTGTGTGCATGTGTGCATGTGGTCTGAAGTCATGTTCAGGTCTTAAAGTGTGTTTCCTGTTTTCCTCATACAGGTGGCGAGGTGGGGCTGGTTCAGTATAGCAGGGAACCTGATGTCACTGAGACAGACAGTGATCATGAGGATAGGTGTGTTGAGGCACAGGCAGGTTTGTCAGAATCTGTTGCTGGGCCACCAATTGACTGTACAGAAGTCTCCACCCCATCCATGCACACAGTCACAGTCATACTGCCTGTACATCCATCATCACCATTGCTCTTAGCTTGAGGGACAGTGTACGGTTGGCACTGGCCAGGACAGTGTGGTATATATGGCACATGTATCAGGACACAGCAGCCATAGCCAGATGTCTGGAATGGTACCACAAAGTCAGATGCTTAGGAGTTCTCGTCAGAGCACTGCTGGTCATCATGCCCCTGGCAGATATGCCACACCTCTTTCTACCACACGCTTGTTCCAGGCTGTCATGGAGGCACAGACATGAATAGAGTGGTACACCAGACAGGGGCTAAGGGCATAGAGGGATCATTACAACTCTGTAAATGACAGTATCCGTGACCTAGCAGGTGCCATGCGTAACTACACTGAGGTCATTGATAGATGTTGGGGTGAGACATTGGATGTCCTCCACAATGTCATGTCCATGTGTCAGGACAGTGCGGGACGGTTGAGACATGGACATATGCCAGCAACATCACCGACTGGAGGTCGCCGTGGATGTCCAGCAAGTCACAGCCACTCCCATAGTGCCAGTACCAGCCCCAGCAATGTTGAGGGGGGCTGTCCATAGACCATCCTAGCAGACCACATGCACATGGCTCTGATCAGTCCCAGCAGGAACCTGGATCCAATGGACATTTGTCAACCTCTGAGGATAGTACCCGATCTGGATTAGTACCTGATACTGTCTGTAGCACCCCTGCCAGGCACAGGTTCCATATCCATGGCCAGAGATGGTGATCTGTAAAGCCTGCCAGGTACAGTCTGTAGCTGTCTCACAAATCCCCGTATATGGCAGCCACATGGTGGAACTTTGTGCATGCAGACACACACACATAAACCAGAAACCTAGAGCAAACACATACTTACACACATGACATCAACATTGGCCCATAACAGTACTCATGGCCCTCACACACAAGCTGACACATACATGTTGATTTTATGGCTCAGTGTAGGCCTCTGGCAAACCAACAACACATCCTGTGCATATGATGAAACCTGTGTCACCTCCTGCAGCAACAGGCTAACATGGCACTGATGCACAGGATGATTTTAATAAAGTATAGCAATGGTTGGATGTGTAGCATGTTGTCAGCAGTAAAGTGTAATTATATCCTTGAACATGTAGCTGAGCAGGCATGATGCATTAAAGCTGTAATTAGCAATGTTGTATTGTTTTCACCAGTGTTTATTCCAATTGTGTTTTGTTTGCCCATGTGCCACTTGGCTGATGTGTGTAGTTGTGTCAGCATGCATTATACAATGAACAGTAAGTGTGGGGTGTGTGCAACACAGGTTTGCAGGTGCCCATTTGTGAACATGGTGGAGGTGTACTGTCTGCATGTACATGCATACTTAACACATGGGCAGGGTGACATGCCCTGTATTGGCCAGTGTTACCACTTCATAGTTTCTATTGATGGCCAGTATGCATTGTACTACACACATTTTGGAACTTGAGTACGCATGTGTGTTTATGACACGGGTTGACACTGTGCTGTGGGTGATGCTGTTGTTGCTATCTGTCACTGGTTTGCATTACTAAGGTTAACACTGCCCCAGCTGCATAATCCTTTAGTAATGCACACTGTTCACCTAAAGGGTTGCATGGACCGTGCTATCACAAACGCAAAAAATACTCACTTATACAGTAAAAGTGCATTAGTCTCATGGACCCCTTCCATAAAATAAATATATAATAGAAAGTGTGAAGTTGTACCAAAAAAGAGTTATATACCAAGAAGGGATAACCTCTCTGGTCAGTATTATTGGGAAAATACAAGCCCTCATTAATCATACAAGGCAAGCTTCAAAATACAAATCGGCAAGGATTCCAAAGACAACAATAAAGCTTTCTTTAGTGTTGTTTACAATTTAGAGGGGAAATCTCAGATTTGGTCAGAGTTAATGTAAATGGTCGCAAAGACCACTTATCTGAATGACATTACCAATATCGTGTCAGACAGTCTGAATTCGGATTTCACCACCCTGTCGTTACACAAGGGCCACATTTCCAGACCTGAAGAATGTAAAATCTGATGATTCACAGACACTCTAGTTAAAACATCTCTTTACCAAAGTCCAAACCACAGTGGCAATGGTACCGGACAGTGTCCCTGGCTGTGTCAAACACAAGCTGACATGAAGTAACCACTCACCTAAACACTCTGTTCATATGCAGCCTCTATACAGGTTACATACTTGTGGAATGATGCACAGTAATGGTGTTCACAGTCCACAAGGGTTGAGCTACAACTTCTTCTTCTTCTTCTTCTTTTGGATGCTCCCATTAGGGGCCGCCACAGTAGATCATCTATTTCCATTTCTTCCTGCCCTCTGCATCTTGCGCTGTCACACCAAACACCTGCATGTCCTGTCTCACCACATCCATAAACCTCATCTTAGGCATTTCTCTTTTCCTGTTACCTGGCGGCTTCATCCTTAGCATCTATTTCACAATATACTCTGCATTTCTTCTCAGCACATGTACAAACCAACATAATTCTGCCTATCTGGCTTGGTCTACTAATCTTCCAGCCTGGGCTGACCCTCTAATATACTTATTCCTAATCCTGTCCACTCTCATCACACCCAGTGCAAATGTTAACATAAATTGATTAAGGGTAGAGCTACAACAAATCCTGGAAACTCTCACCCTATAAGCCAGACAAATGTTATCTGGAAGGCTATGGAGCACAGCATTATGGAACTCATTAACAGAGACATTATGAACCTGAAAACACTGCACCATACCCACTTAGGTTCTCTAAAGGCCAGATCATGGCTCCTACACCTAGTAGACTTCAAGCCAGTTAACAAGGCTATAGGTGAGGGAGGGGATGTCCACACAGCCAAGCTATAGCTCACCCAGCAATTCATACCCATCCCACATTCTGGTATTATACATAACCTCAACAGACTGACCATAAACGACTGTTAAATGATGAATTAACAACTGATGCACAGATGTAGGACACACAGTAACATTTGCAGCCTCCATGTTAATTCTATGACAATAACAAGTGGTATTCACCCGCACTCAGTCCTGGGACCACTCCTGTTTGGCATATCATTTTCTTAGGTACAGGCAAACACAGTAGGGATATGTCTGTCCACGTTTGATGAAAATGCATACTGTGGGCTATACTTTATTCTCCAGATGACACACACATCCTCCAAAAGGGTATCACAGAGACAGATACCTGGTGTCAAAATCATGCTGTAAAGCTATAAGCCAAAGAAAGCATAGTTATCCACTTTTAGAAAACAAAGTAACCCCAGAGTACCACATATGTAGTAACCCCCAAAATGTGGAACAGGTACTAATGTATACATAGAGCCATGTGTTTAGTCATCTTTCCTTTGATAATCACATTACCAAAGGGTTTTGGAAATCCCTCTGTGGTGCACATAAGCTATAAAGGGTTTGCATGCAGATCAACAGAGGTTGTTGCACACCTATAATGATTAGTCATCTTTGCCAGACTTTGCTTGCTTTGGAACAGGATGCAAATATACCTCAAGCATAAACCTCTCACTCACATTCTTCAATAGAAACTGTGATGAGTGGATGTGAAACAGAAGACGTAGCCCAGGGATCACTGCAGTGGCTAAGCTTGTCACAAGCATACAGAAGTAACCTAAAGTCTGGAAAGCGCCAGCATGCTCTGGCAAGGCTAACAGATGCTTTAATGGAGAAAGCATAGTACCCACCTATGAAATAATTGAGGTCACATGTATGTATATGGCTTTGCCCCACAGCTACCTTACATGTGTTATGCACATACAGGTGTCATTGTGATATGTAATACACTAGAAAAATCAAAATCCACTCCACATTGACCAATGGTGTCACACACTCGCACACAACCAGAACACACACACACAGTTAACAAGTGCAGGCTGCAAACTCCTACCTAACTACATTATGATACTACAGCAGTACGCATTTACACAACATACTATACACATTACTGGGATTTCACCTTCCCTCAGGTGTATTTGTAGGATGGTGACATCATCAGACTTAACAAAGATGAGTATATCACTTTTAAGGGGTGTGAGTAGTCTCCAAAATGGCTGCTCCCTCCCAAGGGAGACAGGCAGACACACACACACACAATTGGCAAGTGCAGGATTCAAACTCCAACCTAATTACATTATGATACTACAGCAGTACACATTTCCATGACTCACTATACACATTACTGGGATTTCACCTTCCCACAGGTATATTTGTAGGATGGTGACATCATCAGACTTGACAAAGATGAATATATCACTTTTAAGGGGTGTGAGTAGTCCCCAAAAAGGTTTCTCTCTCCCCAGGGAGACAGACACACACATACACAGTTGGCAAGTGCGAGGTTCTTAATCCAAACTAAGTATTTTTTTACACTTCAGCAAGCAATATGGAGTTGCAGGATGCAATACAGCCATTACTCGCTGACAGTTTGCCCAAAGGGGTTTTTCACATTTGCTAACATCGGCAGGCTTATCATACTAGGTGTATTGTGAGTGTATTGTATGCATTGGCCATAACCATATCATATATGGGTTGATGCACCACATGCTGGCACACACAGGGTCAAACTGGTGGCTAAGCTCTGTCAACCCAATACTGGACAATACAGTCAAGAGGAGTAGGGTCATACAAGCACAACACCAACAGTCTCATATAGACCTACAATATAAGGACCAGCAAAACACACACATAAATACACATTACCATACACAGAGAATACAAATATTAATCTGAAAAAGAGAAAGTGTCCTCTTAAGCAGACAAGCAAGCAACATGCACCTCCAAGCACATGCCAGAAAACACATAATACACCAAAGCAGTGAGCCTCACAACTGGCCCTAAGGCAAAACAACATAACCAACAAACACTAGTAATAGCTGACTCCATAGTCAGGCACACAGATGTTCCACTCACTAGACTGGACAAGGGGAAGGTTGCTGTCAGTTTTCTGTCAGGTGCAATAATCCGCCACATAAAACAAGCACTTATGTCACTCCAAAACAGGTACATATATGACGCGGTCTTTGTACATGTCAGTGTGAATGACCTGAGACATACCTCCCGGGACAACATGACAAGAGATATATAGTAGCTGTATGATCATGTAGCCCAGGCTGGTATGACCATGACCTTGAGTAGCATCTTACCTTCACCTACATGATACTGCAATATAAAAGAAAGATGACAAACTTCAACAATTGGCTGAGCTTCTGGTGTCATTCAAAGAGGATTCAGTCTCTGTCTGCCTGGGATGACATGACAGATAAGCCTCGTTGCTTCGCTAGATATGGTTTGCACCTCTCACCCCTATGCTTCTGAATACTGGTCAAGGCTCTTGCTGTCCCCATATTACCTTTTTTAGGCAAGGCTCAAAGGACAAACCAACCCCCATAACCAACATAAATAACCACAAAGTGAGCTAAATGCTACTCATTGCCAGAAGTCTCAGCCTCCAAATGCACACACTTGAGGCACTTCTCAGTATGGAGAATATTGATATCTGTGCAGTAACAGAAACCTATTTCAAGGCTCCAGAGAGCACACCAGCTCTAGCAGGATACTACTCATTCCATACCTTCCGGCATCAGAACCTGGATCATAGCACATAGGGCGGGGATGTATCCATATTCATCAAGGATACCTACACCTCTCTCTACATCCACTCTACAGGATATGTGCCCATAGAATTTTGCACAGCAACGTTCTTCCCACTCCACATGGTTGGGGCCACAACAGACCCTTGGCATTCCCCCTCTATGAGCCTAACGAGTCTGATCTGCAAGGAAATGGAGCCAATCATAATGAAACTCAACAATAAAGACATTGGGAACCTTCACACAGTTGAGCACACCCAGTTTGGCTTCGTCAAAGGCAGATCATGCCTCCTGAACTGGGTGGATTTCTTTGAGACAGCTACCCAGGCTACAGATGATTGAAAGGAGCTCCACACAGCCTACCTATACCTCGCTAAGGCCTTTGACACCATTCCCCAGTCAGGTATCATAGATGAACTCACCAACCTGGGCATAAATCCATGCATCACAAGATGGATTTCAAACTGGCTCACAGATAGATCCCACAAATTAAGAGTTGCTGGCTACATGTCAGACTCTAAACTGGCAACAACTGGTGCCCCCCAGGGTTCAGTCCTGGGGGCCCCTCCTGTTTGGTATATACTTCTCAGAAGTACATGCCAACACTGGAGGGTTGTGGTTGACTAAGTTTTCTGGGAACTGTAAAGTGTGTGCCATAAGAGATTTCCCGGATGACACAAATATTCTCTAGAAGGGACTCTATAAGACGGATGTGTGGTGTCAGAATCATGACCTCAAGCTCAATGCAAAAGAATGCATAGTAATCCCCCTTTGGGGAAAACAAAGTACCCACAAACTACCACATAGGTATTACCCCCTAAAAACTGACGAGGTAATAAGGGATCTGGAGACACAAGTAGATAGTCATCATTCCTTTGACAACCATGTTGCCAGAGTATTTAGGAAATCCTATGTGGCCCACCTAATCAACAAAGGGTTTACATCAAAATCAAAAGAGGTAGCGGTGGCCCTCTACTCTTAAGTCATCAGACCCATCATTGAGTACAATGCACCATTTTGGATGTACTCGACTAGGCATATCCAGCAGCTGGAGAGACCACAGAGGTACCTCACCAAGAGGATTACTGGCATCAAGCTAAATCTGTTCTCTGTTGCGTACCGCCTACTCAGAGGCAAACTCTGCCTAACATACAAAGCCATGTGCAACACATAACTGTTGAACATGCTCCAGCTAAGGAAAACAAAATTGAGTCGCACTACACACTCCAGGGATATGAACCTCATCACAACAATGAATACAACATGCTGGTTGGATAGAGTACCATCCCAGAGACTTGCCTTACTGTGGAACAGAGTCCCAATGTATATCAGACAGATCCCCTCGCTGACACTCTTCAATGGGAACCTTGATGAGTGGATGGGAAACAGACAATTCATGCCAGGGATCACATCAGCAGCCCCACTAGATAGGGGCTTAGGGTACTAACTATTAGAACTAGGGCTTAGGAGACTAACCAATGGGGTGGTGAAAGCTGCACAACTTGCCTAGGCTAATATATGCCTTTGTGAAGAAAGTCTACTACATACCTTTGAACCTATGTGACAGGTATATGTCTACAGATAGTAGATGTGTACTTCATTGTCCAGTCATGTTGTACAGCAGGCACATGCACCACATACACTGTAATTCTTACAGATACTGGTGGCTATTATGTACAGTGGGTGAGATGTGTACCTCATGTCTTTTGTGCTATTGGGATGTGTGCTGAGTAGGACAATCCTGGATGGCTCCTTGTCATGGTCACCCTCTTGCACACATCTCTTCCCATCCATCTTTGGCTTATTATACTGTGTTCCCCCTACATATATAGGTACATAGGTAGGTAATAGGCTATCTGCCTGAAGGCATATATTAGTATGGCCAGAGTGTGCAACTATCACCACACCTGGGGTTAGTTCCTTATGCCTCTGTGTAGTAGAGATGATGAAGTGATCCATGGTGTGACAGTTCAGTTTCACATACACTCATCAAGGCTCCTCTGGAAGAGTGTCAGTGAGGGACTCAGCTTACTGTAGGTTGGGAGCCTGTTCCAAAGCAAGGGAAGTCTGTGAGTTAGTAATGTATCCCTCCAACATGTTCTATTTATTGTTGTGATGATTATATCCCTAGAGCATGGGGCAAAGTGAGCTTGGGTTTACTTCAGATAGAGCATGTACATCAGTTCTGCATTGGACATGGACCTGTATGTTGGGCAGAGATCGCCTGAGTAGATGGTATGCAACAGAGTACAGATTGAGTTACTTCAGTCTTGTTGCATAGGGCAATTGTTTGAGGCCAGTAATCCACTTGTTGAGGTACTTCAGTGGTCTTTCCAGCTGCTGAAGGTGCCTAGTCAGATTCATCGCAAGTGTGTCGTGGTACTCTCTGATGGGTCTGATGACTGATGAGTAGAGGGAACCTATTTTGACCTACATGCAAAGACTTTGGCAATTTGTGGGGACACATAGCATGATTTTCTAACCACTTTGTGAATGTGTTTCTGAAAGTAGAGATAACTATCCAAATGTGTCCATAGATCCCTTATTATTGCCTCCATATTTAGGGTGTTGGCGCTTATGTGGTATTTGTATGACTGTAGCGCCAGGCCATAATTTTGACACCACATCTGTCTGACTGAGACCCTTTTTAAGGATGTCTCTGTTGTCCCAAACATCAATTATGACAACCTTTTTGCAGTCATCCACAAACTTTGCTAACCATAGCCCTCATGTGTTTGACTGTACTTCTGAAAAGTATACACCAGACAGGAGGGGTCCCAGGACTGAGCCATGGGGGACAGCAGTTGTTACCAGTTTACAGTCCAACAGGGAGACCACAATTCTTACCTTGTGGGATCTATCTGTGCCCCAGTTGGCAATCCATCAGATGACATATGTGTTTATGCACAGGTTGTTGATTTTGTGGATACGACATGTGTGTGGGATGTTGGAAAAGGGCTTTTCAAGGTCTATGTAGGCCATGTGAAGCTCATTTCATTGATCTATGTCCTGGGTAACTGCCTTGAAAACTGTCTAGCAGGTTTAGGGACCATGATCTGCCCCTGACCAAACCAAAATGGGTAGGGTTTGGTGTTTGTAGGCTCCCAATAGCTCTGTTTATGAGTTCCATAATGATGGACTCCATGGCCTTGCAGATCAGGCTTATTAGACTTATAATACAATAGTTCCCATGGTCTGTTGTGCACCAATACTTGCGGAGTGTGCCAAACATTGCTGTAACCCATTCAACAGTTTCATATCCTGTACAGAGGGTGAGTCTCAACAGACTGTTCAGGTGCAGGGTCTGTTTGTTTTGGAGTTCAAATATGACACAGCCAGGGACACCATGTCATCCCATAGACGCCGTGTTTTTAGGTTTGAATAGAGCTGTTTAACCATTGTATATGTAATTTCTGGGTTTTCACAATCTCCAGTCTGTCATACTGGCTTGAGGCATACCACTGTAGTACAGACCTTAGCTTCTAATTACACACATATTAGTTTGTGACTTCATAGCCTACCCAACCCACATCACACTGCCTGTCCTGCTGTTATCTGTCTGCATAGGCCTGTGGGGAAGTTACCCATATGCCTCTTCAGAGGGCATGATACAGCATTTGTTTGTGTTTGCGTTTGACTAGAAATGTCCTGTTGGCTGTGACTGTTAGGTATGTGACCCCCCCCCCAACTGGTATGTCTGAGTGACTTAAGTTGTGTCTGTGCCAGTATTGAGGGTGGTGCTGCAGTGCTGCCTATGTCGGATGCACATAGTACACTCCCTATGCATGTTTGAAAGCAGGTAGTGTCAAATTAGGCATCCCTTTTACTGTATGTGCGAGTCAGAGAGAGGTGTCATTTCCAGGGTTCCTACTGAGTCAGTGTATGTGCTATGTGTTTCCTCTTTGCCAAGGCCAGGGCATACTGGGCACGCCTCCTTCTGCCTACTGGGGCAGGCTCAGGTTCTTCCTCCTCCATGTCACGCTGTGCCTGTGCAGGCCTTGGCAATGATGGTTGCTGTTTGGCCCTGACCCATGCTGTTCCTGCTGCAGCTGTTTCTGCAGGATCATATTGTGTAGCATGGCACATACCATAACAATTTGGGTACATGTAGTTGGTGAGTACTGCAAGGCTCCACCAGATGTATCCAGGCACCGGAACCATGACTTGAGCATCCCAAACACATGCTCAGTTATTATTCTTGTTTGTGCGTGTGCCTCATTATGGAGTTCTTGTTCAGGTGTATGTGCATTTCTGATGGGTGTCATCAGCCATAGCTCCAGTGCATATCCAACATCCCCTACTAGGTGACCGTAGGGAATGTCCCCATTGGCAAATAACTAGTACAGCTGGGTCAGATGCCAAATGTGAGAATCGTGATAGCTTCCAGGGCATCCAGCGCACACATTCATTATTATGCCCTGGGCATTGCACACAAACTGACAGTTGATGGAGGGGAAGCCCTTGCGGTTGATGTAGACCCTACCCCACTCACCAGGTGGTGCTTTGATGCATATGTGCATGCAGTCTATTGCACCCACTACCTCAGGGTATTCTGCTATTTGGTGGAAAAGATGCATATTGCTGGCCAATGCCTCACGGGAATTGTGGAAATATATGTGGTCACTGACATGTGCTGACATGGCATTCAGGAACTGGTGGAGTACCCTGGATGCTGATGCCTGTGAAATCCCCATCATATCACCAGTTGGTCTTTGGAAGGTACCTGTAGCTAGTATTCTTAGGCCAACACATACCTTGGTATCCACTGGGATGGGTTCCCCTCTGTTGGTTCTGTGTGTGAGGCATGGCCGGCACAGCTCAACAATTTGCTGTAGGAGGTCACTGTCCACCCTATAGTGCTCCACTATCTCCAGCTCATGTAGCCCCTGGTAGGTTACCCTGGGTCTGTACACTCTTCTCCGTCTCCTCACTGTGGGTTTCTCTGCAGCATTCACAACATCACCACCCTCAGCACCTTGCAAATGTTGGTTTATGATAGCAAGAGCAGCCCCTAACATTTTGTCTGACTTACGCTTTTTAAGCTTTCCCTCTTTGTATACTGTAGTGTTGCAGAGTTCTTGAGAAAAACAGTGGGGAATGGTGTTTGCAAAGTTTAAAGTGCTGGGCTGGGCTGGGCTACTCTGCTGCCTGTGTAATTGGCTGATTCTGATATATTTCACCTGGCAGCTCTACTAGTTCTCCTTCGTTAACTTCCTACTACTTATTTTCCTTCCTTTTGCCTTTCTGTTTCCACCCGAGGGAAGCGTCGTGCAAACAGGCGCAAACACGTGCATGCATGTGCACACACTGTGTGCATGTTTGCAAGGAGTTTCCTATCTTATAACAGTGTGCACCTTGGGTTTGAGGTTTTCAAATAGGACAACTGTAGACAAGTCTCTTTGCAGTCCTGAGCAGCTCAGGGCAAACATGAGCCACTATGCTCCAATTAGCTTACAGCCTGTCTGGCACACCCCCTCATGATGTCACCTATATTCTAGTCTTATACTCACCTACTCCAAATCTTACACTCTTGGGACATGCCTCACATGCTGGGGAAAATTGGGATTCACTATCCTTATCCTCATTTGTATAGGCTTGCCTAGTAATTCATGGTTACATGTCTCACACTGAGCTTCCCCCCTTAGCAACCGCTAGTCAGTAGCCATGTTGTCTTCAGCCTGCCATTCACCTGCATGGCAGAATAAACTTTTAGCGAAAATGCCTATTTTTGGCTATTATTAAATAATGTTCTTGTTTTTTAAAGCGCTGCACGTTTGCGTGGTGCTGCGCTATGCTTAAACATAGGAGATCAGGGAAAAAAAAAAGTTAAATTTTTATGTTTTTAAACATTTTGCAATGCCAATGGCCTTATATTTGGCCAGTGGAATGCTTCCTCAACTGTATGCATCCTTTATTTGGAGCTGTCATAGCTCCATTTAGCTATTTGTAGAAATGTACTCCGTTACCAACGGAGCACATTTCTGTGGGTAACACTAATCTTCCATGGACAGGTTAGTGTTTGCTGGATCGCAAATTTACCTAATTTGCATGTCTTTCACCAGCAAATGAGGTAATTTGCATACCATGATGCTGTCCGTGCAAGACTAGCTTTTACAGCTCTTGTGCATGCCCCTGCCGGCTGTTCCTGGATCGCATGGCAGACATATTGCCTGCGTGAGCTCCTACACTCATCTTGCACTCTGTGCAAGCTTTTGTGAATCCGGGGATACATTTACACAAAACATTTAACTTGTTCTTGTCTTTAATTGCTTTCAGGTGTTCTCAAACTCTAATTTTTCGTGGTCTTACACTTTTACGAATATAAAACTGATGACAAGTACTGCACACAGTAATATATACTATATTTTTGCTGTTGCAATTGTAATACCTTCTAACTTCAAAAACCTTATCTAAATGAGAAAATGCACTATATTGGTGTTACTAATATACCTGCACTGTTTGCATGACCCGCAGGAAAATGTACCTTCCCTTGTAAAATATAGTTTGACATTACATTGTGGATAAAATTCTAACATTGCTTAAAATTGGTAGCTTTTTAATAACAAAATGTGGTTTATTACCCAAAATGCTAGTTAATTCAGGGTTACCAGTAATAATTTTCAGTTGAGTCACTATATTTTTAATTACTGAACTATCATTAGAAATAAATATAGGCAAAACAAAAGTTTTATCAGTTTTATTACCTGTATTTTCCTTGACCCTATGGAATTTAATACCATTTTTCAAAATAGGGGGGAAACTTGTCAATTCACTGTCTCTTCACCTCTTCAATAATAGGTGACAAATCTTTCAAAGGGTATCCTCTATCAACAAACAAATTTATAATGGTCTCAACTTCATAGTCAAACTAGTCATTTTTACTAATAATATGACTAGCCCTAATCAACTGACCTCTAAACACATTTAATTTCATATATCTCGGATGCCCACTGTGGTAATGAAGATAGTTATTTCTGAAAGTATATTTTCTGTATATATGGCTATGAAAGCAAGAACTAGTCACATCTATCTGGATATCTAGATCTAAAAAGTTAACTATATTTCCCATAGCCTCTTTTGTAAACTTCACCTATGATAAACTCAAGTTGATTTCTTGCAAAAACACATCAACATCAACTGTGCTTCCTTCCTATATAAAAAAAACAAGTCATCAATAAATCTATGATACAAACAAACATATTTAAACAAAAGATAGGTAGTCAAAAAACATGTTCCCAGCAACATAAAACTATTTTGGCAAATGAAGGGGCCGCATCAGCCCCCATAGACACTCCCATTTTCTGTCAGTAAATATCATTGTTAAAAGTAAAATGATTATTTTTCAGCACTAATTTCATGAGTCCAACATAAATTATTAGTAATAACATTAACATTAATAACGTGACTGAGATAAGATTTCATAAACTCAATACCTTCTTCACTGTCTGTACAAGAAACGATATCAACACTACATAGAAATTTCTCATTGCTTTTGAATTTATAAAGCCTTAACTGGTTAAGAAAAGACCTAGAATATCTAATGAAAAACTTCTGCTGTACAACTGGATTTAAAATTTTGGCCAAATAATAAGAAATTGTTGTAGTGTTATGTCCAGGACTAGATACAATAGGTCTAAGTGGAGGATGAGCTAAATTCCAATGTATTTTTGGAATACCACATATTTTCCCAGTCTCTGGATTATCCTTCGTCAAAAACTCATATGTTGTAAAATCAATGTACTTTTGATTAAAAAGATAAAACACTTCATAATCAATTTTTATAAAACTATTAATAACTTCAGTTTTATTTACTTTTTCATAAAACACTTGATCTGATAAAAGTTTTAATATTTCTGAATGATAACGTCTTTCCTCCATCACCACGACTCCGCACCCTTTATCTGCTTTCATGTATCTCAGATGTCTATAAGTTTTTAATTTTTTGAAGGCCTCAAACTGACATTTATTAAGATTAAATGACCTAACTGAAGCATTATTTCTACATCAATTATTGGAATTTGCATCACAGGATTTAGAAAAGGCATTTAAGGTCAAATTTAACCCAGGATTAAAAGTACTAGATATCCTAAATGAACCATTGATATTACAATCCTTAACATTGTTCGAAATATTTATTTAGGACACAGTCCGCAATACCCATCCAGTTCTTGAATCCAAAAAGTAAATTGTAATCCACATAGTAGAAATGTAAGGATCCAAGGACAGCAGATACTTCAAGTAAAACTTTCCTTTAATATAGGACAACTAAGAATTAAACAGTCCACTGAATGAATACTCAAGATCTGAACACGAAGATTTATTCAACCAACAACAGACTAAGCATATGCTTTCAACCAAGCTTCAGAGTCTGACAGTAAAACACTCCATATAAAAAACACTCCACATTTAAAGCAAGAATGGTCTTGATTAATTGGATGGGTGGGGAGAATACATTCTTGCTTTAAATGTGGAGTGTTTTTTATATGGAGTGTTTTACTATCAGACTCTGAAGAAGCCAGGTTGCTGGTGAAAGCATATGCTTAGTCTGTTGTTGGTTGAATAAATCTTCGTGTTTCAGATCTTGAGTATTCATTCAGTGCACACTGTGGTTCGAATTCATTTTATTTTCTTGGTTGAACCTTTGTTGGTTCTGGTGGACTGTTTAACTGTTATCGTGGTTCGACTCGGTGTTTGGTGAGTGAGGCAAAAGACTTGAGACATGGAGAAAATATTGCAGGAACTTACTGCAGTGATTGAGAAGCTAAAGAAAGTGCACTGTGAAGGGAAATGTGAGGCTAGTGGTGAGCGAGACAGCGGACCTACTGACACGCAAATGGATTTATATACCCCGCATTCTCCTGGTTCAATTTCTCCAGGTTCCATTGCTCCAGGGCAGAGAAGCGTTAACCCAGCTTCCTACAGCGGAGTGGTGAGTGGCGCTCAACGAAACCAGGAAGTTGCGGTTACATCTGAGCCAGCGTCACCTACAGCAGTACAGAGTACGTCTAGGAGACAGGATTTGTCGGCTTGGTTTGAAACGCCGGACTTTGAAGCTACAACGGAGGTCTTTGGAGCAATGTGGAATCGTGATATGGACAAAAGCAGTCATCTTCCTTCTCTTAAAGAGCAGATATCCCAGTATGAAAAACTAAGTAGAAAATATAGAGCGATGCAATTAGACAACTTGTTCCTGATTAAATCGAGGGGGCTTAACCAAGTCCCTAAGGGTTTACGTTTATGGAAGTTGCTGATAGGGGTAGAAACGGATTCTGACATTTTTCAAGACCTGGTTGAACTGTTTCAAAAAGCAGGTATGGAGCTTCTTGATTTAATCATTCGGAACAATAATAATAGACTCAATGTTTTACGTGAAGAGATTAGTAAGCTTCACTTTAGTATTACATCTGACTTATTGTTTTTACAATATAAAGTGAATTTTGAAAAAGTTTTTAAAAACATTGAGGCTTTTGTGGAAAAAAACAGGGCCATTAAACACAAAAAATTGGCCAGGGATGCTGCAGATTACAAAAATAAAGCAGCGTACCCACCGGGTAGAAAAGTGTTTAATTTCAATGGTACTAATCATGAAAAAGATATTGGTGGTGATGATATGGATGTGACACAGGAATTATATGTGGAAGAAGGGGATGATTTTTTAGAGCCGCAGGTTTTCCTGCGAAGGTCGGAGAGGCTCTTGAACAAGCAGCCACAAACGGCCAAATCTCCACGTCAGCATCTAAGAAGAAGGAGGGTGAACTATTAAATCCTAGTAGATGTAAAACCAACGATGTTGTTACCAATACGTTAGACTTTAATGTATGTTTTGATTTTGTGTTGGAGTTTCCCACGAACTGTGAATTTTTGAGTGAAAAACAAAGTGACATGCAGAATGTAAGTGATCAAAATTTACACCACACAAATGAGTGTATTTTGGACAATGTAAAGCAAGTGCAGTACAGAAGTTTTAATGTAATGGGAAATTGTAGTAAGACACAGGATAGCAATGTAAATATGTATGTGCCTGTAACTCATAATGAACCCAACAATATTTGTATAAGTCAAGAATTTGCTTCAGCTAACACTGATGTGTTGGATGTATGTACTTCTTCATTATCATGTGACATTGTTAGAAGCAAAGGCTTCACAATATATAATTACACTGAAATGGATATTAGTGATGTGTATTTTGAACTGTTTAGCAAAGGTACAAACTTTGTGCCAAATTTCAAGCTAGATATTGCACAAGTTTTACTAAACTTAAAGTTATATATTAGGAAGCTTAATTTGCAATTATATTTTGCTGGTCAGGGTTCATGTGCTATGATGTCTACAGACGAGAACGTATCCTTAGGGATTTAAAGAAAAAGTTGCTTCATGCCTCCCATAAACTCAGAGATCACTGGATTTGAACAGATGGTAGAATATGAGTTTAGGAAAATCTGTAGGCAAAAATCTGAGGTCAAGGATAATTTATCAGAGAATGAAAGAAAGGTTATACAAGAATTATGGTCAACACAGAAGGTTAGATGTATGAAACCAGACAAAGGGGGAGGAATGGTCATCATGAATAAAATAGACTACAGTAGTTGTATATTCAGGTTGCTTGGGGATGAAAACACATACACTAGAGCATCAATTAATGAAACTAATAGAGCATATAGAGGAATAGACATGTTTTTGTTTGATGCTTTACATCAAGGAGTTATTAATGAGGTTGAGTATGAGTTTCTTTGTGTGAAGTTTCCTACTATGCCCAAGCTTTTTGGAATCCCAAAGGTCCACAAAGGGACAGAAAATGTGCAGTTTAGACCAATTGTTTCTGCAAAGGGTTCCAAGACAGAACCAATGGCTGCATTTGTGGACCATTTTTGTAAAAAAGCATTAATGGATGCTGATCACATACTAAAGGATTCGTGGCATTGTTTGGAAAGGGTAGGAAGTGTTAAGGACATTGGGAATGAGATGTTTGGGTTTTTGACTGTTGATGTCATTAACTTATTCTCAGTGATACCACATCAAACTGGGCTGGAACTGTTTTATGACAGTCTTTTGACTAGTCCCAGTTTTGATAAAGAAAGACTGGAGATATGTCATGACTTGATGGAAATCATACTACATAATAACTTTATACAATTTGATGGAGAGATCTATCAACAAAAGACAGGGGTAGCGATGGGTGCCCGTTGTGCCCCTGTCTATGCTAATTTAGTGCTATGGGCATGGGAAAAACAATTTGTGTTAAACTCAAAGTACAAGGGCAACATTCTTTTGTACTGTAGGTTTTTAGACGACCTCCTTATATTTTGGAAAGGGGATGAGGAAAGTGTTAAGGAATTTTGCTCTTACATTAATGAAACCACAGATTTTCTTAGATTTACTCACACCTGGAACAAAGAGAGAGTAAATTACCTGGACATTCCCTTATTTAAGACTAAAGAAGGACTGGTGAGTACAATTTACAGGAAACCTAGTTATTCAAACTCGATGCTGCACTACACAAGTTGTCACCCTCTGCACCAAAGGAGAGGTGTAGTTAAGGGCCAGATGGTCCGGCTATGTAGATTAATCAGTAATGATGATTTATTTAAGAAGGAAATTTATACATTGATTGGAATGTTTGTTGACAGGGGGTACCCGCTATCAATGTTAATTAACATCAAAAAAGAAGTATATAGAAGAAGAAGAAACAAATATAGTCCTATTCTAAGAGGGCAAGGGGAGGAGGGTGCAAACATAGGTAGTAGTGTCAGCACATTGAATAAAACAAATAAAACAAAATTTGTTTTAACATACAATGAAAGAGCTAATGAACTAGCTTCTAGTCTCAGAAATTTGTGGAAATATTTTCTGAGTAAAGATATTAAAATGATCCTAGGTGATACCCCGGTGATTGTCTATGGAAAAGGAAAGAACTTGAAGAGTATACTTGAAAGAGAGGGTAGAAGCAACACTAGATCTGCCATGAGCAAATGTGGTTCCTGTAGAGGATGTAGATACATAGAAGTTGGGACGTACGTAAGTGTAGTGGGGTATCAACGTACGATATCTTGTCCAGGTGCTTGTAATTGTAGCACCAAGAATTGTGTATATCTTGCTTCGTGTATGTCATGCGATGCATTTTATGTGGGCATGACTACACGAAGCTTGAAAACAAGAATAGGGGAACATGTCAGTTCAATCAGGAGAAAGGATGAGCACAATGCACTTTATTTGCATAGTGCAGGATGTGGGAATTTTAACAAATTTTTATTTTTTATTATAGATAGGGTTAAGTCTAACATTCAGTGTGATGCACAGAACATGGTAGCAAGGTTAGAAATGGAATGGCATCTTAGGCTCAATGCTACCAGGCGCCCTGGACTAAATGAATGTGTCACCATAAAGCCTCAGTTAAAATACTTAAGTAGTGTTATTTAGAGGAACTGCAATTTTATATTACATTTTTATATGTATACATATGTAGTGTATGACTATTATAAGTTTATTAAATGTTATGAATTGTGTTTTTTTAAACTAATACTTGGTTGTAAATGTACTCTTAAGAAATTGTCTGTTTGATTGATTTATTGATTAATTGGATGGGTGGGGAGAATACATTCTTGCTTTAAATGTGGAGTGTTTTTTATATGGAGTGTTTTACTGTCAGACTCTGAAGAAGCCAGGTTGCTGGTGAAAGCATATGCTTAGTCTGTTGTTGGTTGAATAAATCTTCGTGTTTCAGATCTTGAGTATTCATTCAGTGCACACTGTGGTTCGAATTCATTTTATTTTATAGGACAACTAAGAACAAAGACATAAGCGCTTTTGTAGTGGTGCTACTTCATCAGATGTATAACATAAAATTAACTATATTTATGCTATCAACAGTCCTTGGCTTAAGATTTACTCGAAAAACATCTGAACCTGACAGGAGTTGTGTTCAATTCATTTGGTTATATAAGGGATGAAGTAGCACTGCTACGAAAGCGCTTATGTCTTTGTTCTTAGTTGTCCTATATTAAAGGAAAGTTTTACTTGAATTAGCTGCTGTCCTTGGATCCTTACGATTCTACTGTATTGTTCGAAATATATTTAAAATCCAACTTTCTGACATATAACTTAAAATCTACCATAAGATCAGTATATCTAGCCCAGTTTGAAGGTACAAATGAAAAACCTTTTGATAACACATCAATTTCATACTGTGAAAATGTATGTTATGATTAAATTAAAAATCAGGCATATGGCACTTAATGTCTTCTGCCCATTGCTTTCCCTTTTTTCTTGTCTCCATTGTTGACAAGATTTTTTGCCAGAGTTTTTGTTTGGTCAGCCCCCAACCGAAAATAAGCAGTTTGTACCAATAAATTTTGATTAGTTGGTGTGCTTTCATGTACCAAATCAGTGGCAAGTGGCCTGCTCATTAACTCTATTACTACTGATGGATTTATTGGATGGGAAGAAAAATTATCCAATTGAGACACATTATTACCAACCAGCCCACTATTAGACCTTTGCATAACATTATGCGAGATGGTTGTAAATTTAACATTTTTAATCAAGAAAACTTAATTATTTTTATAAGCATTCATGTCTCGATTTAGATTTTTTAGTAATTACCATTGCTACATGTCTCGTCACTTTACTACCAATACTATCATATAGCATCTTAAATGAAGTAAAACACACACATATGCACACACACGCACACACACACACACACACACACACACACACACACACACACACACACACATACACACGTATATATAAATAGACACACACACACACACACACACACACACACACACACATAATATATATGTGTATGTATGAATTATTGTTGGCTTTTATGTGGGGGAGGATGTATTGTTTAGTAATGTAATAAGCTGTGGCTCCTCTTAGCCTAAATCATTTGGACATTCTACACTGAAAAATATTAATATGCATGGTTTCATATTTTTATTTAACTAAGATCAATCTCTGGACAAATCAAGAGTGGGAGCAGTATTACAATACTAGGAAGAAAGCTGTGGCAACTAGATAATTCTACCAGCTTTCCTTTGGAGTTTTGTGTGTGTGCGTGTGTGTGTGTGTGTGTGTGTGTGTGTGTGTGTGTGTGTGTGTGTGTGTGTGTGTGTGTAAAGTAATAGAGAGCACTGGAAGATATTATAGTTTTCACAGAGCGAGACCATGATAAGAAACCATTCCCAGGTGCTAGGTCAAAAACTAAGCTCTGAAGGTGGCTTGTGTACACTCTAATTAGGAGATAGATGTTGAAAGCTTATACTTAAGAAAGCAGTGCATATTCCCTTTATGCTCTTTGGGGCAAGTTACATTTTGTGAATTGGTTATTTAGTTACACTTGTCTAAGTTTTCATTCTTGTACTTCAACCTGCTGGGCACAAGTGGAGTGACTTGAGAAAGCATTGTACTGGTGCCAGCTAGGACCTTCCCTCTCAGATTTGATTAGCACTGGCAGTACCATTTGCCTTTTTAAATGTCCAGTCATAAGTTAGTTAAAAAAAAATAAAAGTAGTGTGGCATGTGTGTATATAGTGCTTATAGACTTTTACTTTCTCTAGACATATGCTCATGGATGTTTGTCGACATTTTCCAGCCTTTTAAGTCATATCCATCCATCCATTCTTAACCCCTTTTTCCCAGTTTGCACATGGGGTTGGGATGTCACTTCAACAATGTTAATCTTCTCAAGCCAAGGTTTACACCACCGGGTGGCTAGCCCTGCCACGGCCTTTTAAGGCATATAATTATCATTTAATATTTTTACCATTCAGGCTATACAGTTTTGTGTATTTTTGCTGCTTACTGAAAGTGCATCTTATGTGTTAATCTGTTGACCATGAATCTAACATTTGTTGTAAATGGATGTGAAAATATAAAAGAGGTATGGCTCCATGCTGTTGCTTATTTGGCAAACTTATGGGGCTGAGTACAAACATGTCATAAACTACTAACTATGAATAACTTTAACACATTTTGGTGTTCTGCAAAATTATCTTTTCAAGTTGATCTCTAGAGGTATACTAGATTAGTATTTTTGAAAGAGGCTAGCAAGAACAGTATTGAATATAATATGCATTTCTAGTCATGTTGCACTTTTAAAAGCTTCGACATTGTCTAATTTGTATATCCCTTGTGCTGTTTTATATGGCTAAGGTTTTGCCAGGAGCAGTTTTTGCAGTCACACACACACACACACACACACACACACACACACACACACACACACACACACACACACACACACACACACACACACACACACACACACACATCCATACAAACACCTGCACACATACACATATAAAATAAAAAATAAAAAAAAAGCCTGAACCAGCATAAAAGATATGGCACTCCAGTTCAGTGATCCATGCTTTTCCATAAATTGTTCCTTTTCAGACATCCTTTTCTCTGCAAGTTGTCATTTGCAAATGCAACACTTGTAAATGACAGTTTGTCGGAAGCATAGGATTGTTGAATCAGCATTTTGTGACATATATTCTATATTTATTTACATTTTTAAATGACAACTTGTAAAGCTGTTAGCAACAAAGCAGCTATCTCAAACACACGTGCACGCGTTCAGACACAAACACACACACACACACACACACACACACACACACACACACACACACACACACACACACAAAACAATAAAAAAGAGACAAAAATAATAGAAAAGAGAGGAATTGCTGAACTAGCAGTCAACAACTTTAAAAATGCAGTAAACCCTGAAATCATACTTCAAGTAGACTAATCCAAGCAACGCTGGTTCAGCAATCACCTTTCTTTCTTTCTTTCTTTCTTTCTTTCTTTCTTTCTTTCTTTCTTTCTTTCTTTTTTTGTCTTTATTATAGCTCTAATTTATAAATGCAGTATCTCCTGAAATCACAGCAGAATTGGTTCAGCTTTTTTCAACAATTTGTTATTTACAAATGTTGAATTTGTAAATGACATCTTGTAGAAAAAAAGCATCACTGAACTGGCATTCATTGACTTTGTATACACTTGAATTTCTAATGGACAGCTTACAGGAATGTCAACTAAGTCTGTTAGCCTGTTAGAAAAAAAGCAGGCACTGTGTAGTAAAATCAAAATTGCTCTGTGTTCCCTGATAAAAAAGGTAGCATGACTTGAATGGAATACTTACTACTCCTGACAGCTGGTGGAAGGGATGTATGATGCCATGTACTGGGCTTTGCTGATAAGAATGATGTGATTGTCTCTATAAAATATATCTTGGACTGAAATTAGAGCATTGGGATTGCCCTTTAAATTTACTGCAATGGACATGGACTAATCTGAAAGGCCAGCAAAAGATGTTTTAGTTTTATTTTCTGTCACACCCTTGATGACTTTAATGCCAATGTATATTCCTCTATGATTTGTGAATTCAGACTCATTTCATTTTTTTCTCTGTTATCTTTGGGCAAGTAATAGTTCCAAAACGTTCTACATGCATTAACAGCAGAAGGATAACAAGATCATGATGCCATCTTCCATATGTTCTGTGTTTATGAAATTATTCAGAGAGCTCACAACAACCCATCATACCTCTCAACTTCCAGATTTTCACAAAAAGACCAGATGTTTGCTTTATATGTGTAGTCTGTTCCTCATAACATTTGTAGTTTTCTGGCAAGTCAGTGAGCGCTGAAGTCACCTAATAATGCCATACATTTGAGTTTCAGACTTCATATTCTTCAAAAATGCACAGTAACATAACCACTGTTATTCTAGCAACTTTCCAAGTTTATAAGAACAATGTTCATCATCTGTCCCTGGTTTTGGGCTTTTGTACCCCAATTACTTTAGTCTTTGTCCATATTTCTTGTGCTAAGAGGCTAAGAGGTATGCATCCCATTCATTTTGTCACATGCTCCATAAGGAAAACAAATCTCCATGTTGGTAACTGGCATAAATAAACTTTATAACAAGCAAGTAATACTCCATAAATTGTACAGTAAGGTTAGAAATCCTCAGAGTGACGAACAGTGTAAAAGATATCACTAAGAAACTAAAAAGCACTATAAGGACTAATAAAGCAAACCATGAATATAGTTTAGTTTCTGAAGCAAAGGATAACAACAAGTCCTTCTTTATCAATGTTAGAAAACTAAGAAATAACACTCCAAATAGCTCTGATCTTTGTCTTAATTAGGTCCCACACTCTGATCACAATGACATCATAAATATATATAGCAAATAAGTTCACCACACACTTCATCACTGTAACATCCTTATTCAAACACCACTTATCCCAGAATCATTTACACCCCCTAACATCACCAAGGAATGTGTTCTTAAGTTGTTGTTAAAGACCCCAAACACTTTCTTCAAATGACCTGGCATCATAACTTTGTGCTTAATAAACAACAACAAATATGTGCTCACTGAACATAGCCTTATATGGTTATAACCTATACATAGCCATAGGCTATCTTTATGAATCCAGGTAAACTGTTGCGATGATGCCCCTATACAAGGGTTACCCTACCAAATACCCTGTAATTTATACATAAGTCACTCCTACAAGTCTGATCTTTAAAGCTAAGGACAATATCATAACCAGTTAATTACAATATCAATAATCTTGTTAGGTCTGACCACAAACATTTCACTATATCAAGCAGAGATCTTGCCTGTTAAATCTTGTTAAATTCTTCAAGAGAATTGTGTAAGTTGTCAGCAGTGGTCATGGTGTTCATAGATTATCTGCTCACATCATTCCACATCATGTTATACCTCATGCCAGAACTGTAAGGAAATTATCATCCTTCAACATAGAACTTTAGTGGTAAGATGAATAGCCATATGGTTGAAAGTCAGAACCCACGTAGCTTGTGTGATAGGTGCCTCTTTAAATGGTGCTGAGGTAACTAGTTGAGTACTCCAGGATGTGTTCTTGGTCCTCTCCCCTTCAGTATCTACTTTTCTGATACTAAAATGATAACCAGCACCTCTGGTTTACCAGATTTGCAGACAACTTCAAACTATGTGTGATTGTCAAATTTCCTTCAGATATCTATGCCTTTCAGAAAGAGTTTAACCTAATTAATACCTGGTGTACACATAATGTGCTAAATTGAACGTTAAAATGTTTAATATTGGAAATATATAACAAAAGGACACTCAATACAGTTAACCGAAGATATGAAAACAAATATCTTATAATCAATAAAATATACATCCTTTAGACAATACTAGAAAGTGTTTAATTGGAAATGCTTGCACAGAACATTCTTAACCCCAGACAGAATCAATAAAATTAGTTCTTCCATAAAAGGAATATTTTGGAGATGTGAGCAAGTACACAATGCCGACTGGAACCACATTTTCTTTGATTGTGTTAAAATAAACCCATTTGCAATGGTATTAATAACTTTCTACAAGCTTTATTTAATTAATCATTTTATTTAACTAAAGCTCTTGTATTATTAAATGTGAACGAAGGTCCTCATTTGAATAGGTCAAATATGTATCTAGTATAGACTATACTTGCAGTTTCAAGGAAGTGTATAACAAGAAGATGGAATACAAACACAATACAAACTTTAGAAGACTTCTACAGCCTACTGAAGACCACAGCATTGTTGGAAATTAAAATTAAAGAACTAAGAATTTATCCAAAGCTATTTATCAATAACCCTTGGGGAAAACTCTTATCATTGATTGACACTACACAATAATTGATCAGGCACTCTGATAATGGATTGGACATACTTATAAAGTACCTGTATACATTATGATCTGTATAGTGTCAGGCTAAAATAAATAGTGTACATAGTTATTTAAGATGTTATGTATAAATACTATGGAACTCATTCAAATGTATTTGAAAAATAAAAAAAAAGATTTTGAGAAAAAAATGTTTAGTATTGCTTCTTTCCAAAAAAAAACTTGAGTTGATAGTTCCCTCTACTTTTGTCATCATGTGGCAGCTATAGTTAGGAAATCCTTCTACTTAGTATATCTGATAGATAAGGATATTTCATGTAGAGTCAAATATGTCATTAAGCCTTTATATTCAGCATTGATTATACCAATTACAGAGTACAGCACTGGTTTTGTGATGTACCTCACTCAACATAACAAGTAACTTGAAAAGTTCCAGAGGTTATCTTCCAAAAAGACTGCTGGTCTTACAAAAAAAAATGTAGTTGACAGGAGAGGCTGGGGGCCATGTACTCTGTGTTTTACAGATTCCTGAGGGGTGACTTGTGTCTTGCTTAATGTGTTATTAGAGATCCAGTCAAACAGGTTCCTATCACGTAATTGAACTTGCAGAAGGTCAAACAACAGAAGTTCGAACTTGGAAGTTTGAAAGTTGAAAATGTTGAAGCTGCGGAAGTCCGTATTCTTTCCCAGGGAAAGAATTCAGTTGGACTTTTCTGCGGCTTCAACATTTTCTCCACTGTTGTGCCAAAGTTACGGAATGGGTTAAGGTAAGTGTGCGATAGTATTGGACTTTAGGGTTAGGGTGCGGGTAAGGTAAGTGTGTGATAGTGACAGAGTTTAGGGTTAGGGTTTTGATTAAGGTTAGTGCATAGATAGTTGTGTATGTAAGGTTTAGTGTAGTTTTATAAGGTTTTTGCTGTGCTTGTGTTATGTGTGTGTCTTTTGGAACAGCAATTTTTTTTTCCCTGGGAAAAAATTTGCTGTTCTGATGTTTCAATGTTATCACATTTCGATCTTCCAAGTTCGAACTTATGGTGTTTGAAATTTTGGAAGTTCGATTACATGATATAGACCCAGTCAAACAATGTAGCTAACAGTAGAAACACAGACCAGAATCTTCATCAACATGTATGCATGGGGAGACATATTCATCACCAACTTCTCCTTCTTTGGATAAGCTTTCCCTGCAGGCTAAGCAATGCAATTCAATATATTAATTCAAACAAAATTTAGACAACTGGATGTCTACACTCAAATTTTCCCTGTGACTAGCTGTTCTCTATTTTCTTAAGAAAGGAGGTAAAGCCTATGGGTGGGTGTTGGCAAGGCATACATGGTCATTAGATTAAAATAGCCTCAAACTTCCTATAAATCCTATGAAAGGATTTGGGGGGAAAGATTGGTGGCGATAGGTGGGTAGTGACCAGATGAAACTGTGAAGCTGTACAGTACCAGAGACAATGTCCCACTGATGTGCTAAAGAAGAAACAGAAACACTACATGTGAATGAACATGGAGCAGTCTGGCTTGAGCTACTGAAGGAGAACTGTTCTGTTCCAGTTAAGAAACTTTGTGAGTTTGTAAGTTCTTAATTCTGAACTGTGAGTTATTTAAAACTCCTTTGTACAAAGTGTGCTTATTCTGTATTTGTCTGGGAAGTTAGCTTTAATTTTGCATTTCATGGCAGATAAACTGTACTTAAAAATGAAGAAAGTGGCTCTAGCATGTTACATGTGGTATAATATATATTGCATATACTTAGTTATGAAGTTGTAGATTTGTGGAATTGGAGAACTGCAACTTTTGAAACCATTACCATCAAAACCCACAATATGAACATATGAAAGAAGTGCTACCATGGCCTTTGTGTGTGTGTCTGTGGGGGGGGGGGTTAACATTTGTTTCCTATTTTCGGTGGGTAGATATGTAATAATAGTTTGGTTTGCTAATTTTGCAGTTTGGCATACACTTAATTTTCAAAAAATGAATGACTGAATCACACACACACACACACACACACACACACACACACACACACACACACACACACACACACACACACACACACACTCATACACACATTCGCACACATATCCTTACATATATATATATATATATATATATATATATATATATATATATAATATATATATATATATATATATATATATATATATATATATATATATATATATATATATATATATATATATATATATACTTACGTATATACTTTGTGGGCAGGATTCACGAAGGCTTGCACGGAGTGTAAGAGATGTCTAACACTCCATGCAAGCCTCGCGATCCAGGAACAGCCCGAAACTCCATGTAAGAGACCAGCTAAAACGTCTCTTACATGGACTGGGAGTGGATATGCTAAATACCTCACTTGCAGCCGAAAGGCATGCAAATGAGGTAGAGTAGCGATCCATGAAACAGAAAGCAGCCCGTGTAAGAGCCGTTTTAGCTGCAGAAATGTACTCAGTTGACAACTGAGTACGTTTCTGCAAAAATCACAATGGAGCCATGTCAGCTCCAAATAAAGGGTGCATATGTGTCAGGCAGCATGCCAATGGCCAAATATGTGGCCATTGGCAAGGTACCCCGATGCAAATATTAAAAAAAAAATTTTTTCGGCGATCGCCAATGTTTAAACGCAGCGCAGCCCTGTGCAAATGGGCTGCACTGTATAAAACATAAAATGAAGGTTACAAACCCACAAATGTGGGTTTTATGCAATACATGGAATGACAATGCAGGGACCAGCAGACCAAAAACAGCATGGCCACCATTTTGTGGTTGCTAAGGGGGGAATCTGAGTCTAAGACATGTAACTAAGCATTAGTAGGCAATCTGATGTAAATGAGGGTTAGGATACTGAATCCCACAGTCACATAGCAAATGAGCACATTCTGAGTAGTGTAAGAGATACATAAGGGGGAGGAATAGAGTAGGAGATAGGTGACATCACAGGGGGGAATGGTAGAAAGAAATGCTGTTCATTGGAGGTCAGTGTTATATGACAGATGACAGACATAGATCATGGAAAGAGGAGTGCCACAAGATAAGAATGGGAAATTCAAGAAATGGAAGGTGTACACTGTTACTTATACCAAAGTTTCTTGCTGGGCGTGCATGCGCACGTGTGCGCTCCATGAGGCACGAGTAGGACAGTGTGTGTGCGTGTAAGGCAGACTGAGCATGTGGGAGCGTGTTGGTAGACTTGTAAGACTGTTTGCGCTAGTGTGTGCTTGTGTAGGGCAGACTGAGCATGTGGGAGCCTGTTGGCAGAGTTGTAACACTGTTTGCACTGGTGTGCACGCGTTTTAACCCAAATAAGCAGATTCCGAACCGTGTAAGCATGTGTGTGTGCGTGTAAGCCACTGTGAGCGTGTTTCTGCTGGTATGCACGTAGCTCCCCCCTGAGGAAACATAAAGGAAAAAGGAAGCAACAGAATTAGTAGGAAGCTAGCAGGGAATACTGCTGGAGCTAGCAGGTGAAAACAATTAGCAGCAGGCAATTACACAGGCAGAATCGTAGCTCAGCCAAGCACTTAAAACTCTGCAAACAGCAGTGCAGGATGTATCTCTCAAGAGACACTGCAAGACAGGAGTAAGCTATTAGAAGTGAAAACTGAAAAAGATGAACTCAGACCAGAAATGCTAGGGGCTGCCATAGCTGTCATAATGAGACATAGGTGACTTGCTGAGGGTGGTGACAATGCAGATGGTGCCAGACAACCCACAGTGAGGAGACAGAGAAGAGTGTACAGGCCCAGGGTCACCTACCACGGGTTACATGAGCTGGAGATAGTAGAGCGCTATAGAGTGGACAGAGACCTCCTGCAGCAAATTGTCGAGCTGTGCAGGCCACGCCTCACACACAGAACCAACAGAGGGGAACCCATCCCAGTGGAAACCAAGGTATGTGTTGGCCTAAGAATACTAGCAACAGGTACCTTCCAGAGACCAACTGGTGATATGATGGGGATATCACAGGCATCAGCCTCCAGGGTACTGCACCAGTTCCTGGATGCCATGTCAGCACATGTCGGGGATCATGTATATTTCCCCAATGCCCGTGAGGTATTGGCCAGCAATATGCGTCTCTTCCAGCAAATAGCAGAATACCCTGAGGTAGTGGGTGCAATAGACTGCATGCACATATGCATCAAAGCACCAGCCGGTGAGCGGGGTAGGGCCTACATTAACCGCAAGGGCTTCCCCTCCATCAACTGCCAGGTCATGTGTGATGCCCAGGGCATAATAATGAATGTGTGTGCTGGCTGCCCTGGGAATTACCATGATTCCCAAATCAGGCATTTGCCAATGGGGACACCCCACACGGACACCTAGTAGGGGATGCAGGTTATGCACTGGAGCCTTGGCTGATGACACCTATCAGAATCGCACACACACCTGAACAGGAACGCCATAATGAGGCACACGCACAAACACGTAATGTAATAGAGTGTGTGTTTGGGCTGCTCAAGTCACAGTTCCGGTGTCTGGACACATCTGGTGGAGCCTTGCAGTACTCACCAACTACATGTACTCAAATTGTCATGGTATGTGCTATGCTACATAATATGATCTTGTGAAAACAGCTGCAGCAGGACCAGCATAGGGCCGGGCCAAACAGCCCCCCACCATTGCCAAGGCCATCACAGGCAGAACGTGACTCGGAGGAAGAACAACCTGAGCCTGCCCCAGTAGGCAGAAGGAGGCGTGCCCAGTATGCCCTGGCCTTGGCAAAGAGGCAACACATAGCACATACACTGGCCCAGTAGGAACCCTGGGAATGATACCCCTCTCTGACTCACTCAAATAATAACAGGGATGCCTAAAATTACATGACCTGCTCTCAAACATGTACAGGGAGTGTAATATGTGCATCTGACAGAGGCAGCCCTGCAGCACCACCTGAGGCATGAATGCCATGTGTTCAGTAATGTAACACCATGTACTATATGCACACTTGAGGACCCTGACTAACATCCACCCTCACCAAGCATGAAGCCACAATATGACAATGGGATGATCAATTGCAATAATTGGCTGAAGTAATGCAGTTAGTCAAAGGGAAGCCAATGTGTTTCAGCCTGGGATGACATGCTGAGCATGACATGATGCACCACCTGCTAGGGGTGGTGTGCACCTATCAGTCCAGGCCTCATGGATACTGGCAAAGGCTGTCAGTACCCACAGCGTGCCCTGAATAGGTAAGTCTCAAAACACAAACCCACCTTCATAGGTAGCACAAGGGATAGGAACCTAGATGTAATGCTACCCAATGCCAGAAGTCTAAACAGCAAGATGCGTGCAGTGTAAACGCACACAGTATGGAGAATGTTGATATCTGTCCTGTAATAGAAAATTGGGTCAAGGCTTACATCAGCATCCTAACACTACCAGGTTACACCTCATACTGTGCTGTACAGCCTCAAAACATGGAACAAGCTGCAAAAGGAGGGTGACTAGCAATAATTGTCAAGGATAACCACACCCCCATGTTGGTACCACAACAAGAAGCAGCATGGACTAGCCATGGTCAAGTACCAGTGGCTAAAACCACCTCCCAGTATATAGCCTGCTACAGACTACCATCCTAACACCAGGAACTGCACCTGGCCTATGTTGGAATACATGAATATATCAAGCCCCCCAAACCACATTATATTGGTTGACTGAAAATACCCAGACATACACTGGGAGCATTATACTAGCACCAGCACTGTAGGAGAAAAGTTCCTAGAATCCATAAACCAAAATGCCCAGGAACAATGTACCACTCCCACAAGAGGGGTAAGCATACTGGATGTGATAATCAGCAACATGCGTACTGGATGGCAAGATGAGAAGTGTATCCCTCACTGGTAAGACCAGACCATAGAGTAATCACACCGGATATACACATCCTGACTACGGTCCCTGGCCAGAAAACCACAGTGAAAAACATGTGTAAAGCATAAGTTGCACCCCTCCAAACTGATGTGGAATCCATTAAAGGCCCTGTGCAGGTGCAAAATATGGGACACACCGCAGAACCTGTTATACAGGCATTCCATGAACACAGCCAGGAATGCTTGGATTATGCAATCACAAATAACAACAAGACACAATGCCATACACGCAAGCATCTGGCATGCTGGACTCCAGCCATTACCAAACCATGCAAGAGAATGAGTAAGCTACTACATGATAGAGCAAACATAAAAAGGGAAGTAATCACTGATCAGTAGTATGACAATAAAATATGTCCACACATACAATCCATTAAGGCCAGCTACAACAAGTAGAATCTGTGAATCCTGAGGCAATGTTACACCTGCCCCAAGTACACAGACAACCCTCAACTCCCCCCAGTAAATACAAATATATGTGAGAGATGCAACCATTTATCCAAACCAGAGGCTGAGCTCCTCCAACTCAGTACTGTCAAAACTAGTCAGGAGGAGAAGGTAACCACACACACCACAAACACAGTCCCACATAGACCTATCACAACTGTAAACCAAACACATCAACACAGAAAAACATTCCCGGAGGCCCTAATTACAAACACACCACACCAACAGAGGCCTCCAAAGCAGACCCCCAAGCAAGCACAACCTCCAAACATAGCACATGCAACACATAGTACACAAAGCTGGTGTGCCAAACAGTCACAGGCCAGAAGGAGAAACAACATGCCTGATACAGTTGTAATAGGTGTCTCTATAGGCAGACACACTGCTGTCCCACTCACCAGACTGAACAAGGGAAAGGGTACAGTAAGCTGCCTGTAGGCTGCTACAATACGCCACATAACACAAGTACGCAGGTCACCCCAAAGCAAGTAGAAATATGATGCAGTCATTGTCCGTGCTGGTGTGAATGACCTGAGATGTACCTCCCTGGACTACATGAAAAGAGACATGGATGAGCTCTCTGAGTATGTACTCCAGGCTGGTATGACACTGGCCGTTTGCAGCATCCAACCCTCACCAAGAATGATGCCACAGTACAAACACAGAATGATCAGCTTTAACAGGTGGCACAATTACAGCTGTCAGTCCAAGAGGATCTAATGTCTGTCTGCTTGAGATGTCATGCATGACAAGCCATGCTGCTGTTCCAGGGATGGTTTGCACCTGTTACCCCTGGGCGTCTGGATATTGGATAAGGCTTTTGCCACCTCCATAGAGCCGTATGTAGGCAAGGCTGAAAAGGCTAACCCACCACCCTAGAAAACATAAGTGGTAAGAAACATAAGGGTAATACTGACCAATGCCAGATGTGTAAACTGCAATATGCATGCTCCTGAGGCACTTCCCAGTATGGAGAACATCGATGTCTGTGCAGTGATAGAAACCTGCTGCAAGCCTACTGACAGCACACCAGCACTACCAGGTTATACCTCATATCATGCGTTATGGCCCCAACGCCTGGACCAAAACATCAAAGGAGGGGGAGTATCTATATGCAGCACAGACACCCATACGGCCAGGTAACTGACAATGCACAAAGCAGCGGAGACCACCCATGTGCACCTAATTGTAGTCAAAACTGCTGCACAGTCTGTAGCATGCGACAGACCACACTCTCACACACAGGAACCCCACCCAGACGTCCTGAAGACACTGGACAGTATGAATGTCCCACCAAATACCAAACAAGGTACTCATAAATTACCACATAGGTGGTAAACCATTATGTATGCAAGGAGTAATCAGGGACCTAGGGACACAAGTGGACAGTAACCTGTTGTGTGACACTCACAATGCCAATGTGGCTAGGAAGACTGTCTGTATTGGACACCGTATCATGAAAGGATTCACATCTACATCAACAGAGGTCATTGTGCCCCTGTACTGTTCTCTTATCAGACCCATAATCTAGTACAATGACTCATATGGGATGTACCTTACCTGACACCTGCAGCAGTTAGAAAGACCTCAAAGGTACCTCACCAAGAGGATAAAGGGTCTCAGATATATGTCATATGCTGCCTGGCTGTAGACACCCCAGCTGAATGCAGTCACATACTGCCTACACAGAGGCATTGTATGTCTGTTGTACAAGGCCATTTCCAACACAGGAGTAATGGAGATGCTCCACCCCAGGAAATCAAAGCCATTGGAGCTGTGAGAGTGACAGATGTCAACCTCAACACATAATGAAATAGGATGTGCTAGAGGGACAGATACATAACCCAGAGGCTCCCCACACCCTGGAACAGGATCCCACTCCATGTTAGGCAGAGCCCCTCACTGACACCCCTCAACAGGAATATTGCCAAGTGGATGGATGATCGTAGATGTACACTGGGGGTCTTCACTGTGTCACGTCCAGACAGAGGCACAATAAAGTAAATCATAAATGGCCATACTATTCACATAGCAAGGGGCGGTGAAAGACACACACACTCTGGCTAGGCTTACAAATGTCCTAGGGTGGATAGCCTAATATGAACCTATGAACTTATGAAGATACAAATTGTACAGGACACTAAGGATAATCACAAGGCTTACTCAACTGATGGTAGGAACCATGTTGGGAATTCACAGATATGCTCCGAATCACATAAATATTACAAACAACATACCAAACACACACACATATTGCCAACATACAACCTGACAGGTGCAGTGCAACCCCCCCCCCCAGAATGCAAAATATCTATCCCAGCAGACTGCTGACCCCCTGACATTGCAGATGCTGAGGTAACAGCCATCATCTACAAAGCAAAACACACAGCAGCAAAGGTATGAGATGGTGTCCTGGGCTGAGTCCAACATGGACTCCAAGAAGAATGGAATGCCAAATCACACTACTGCTCAATGTCAGCCTTACCACAGGATATGTACCCAAAGAGCAGTGTACAACAACAGTGGTCCTTCTCAACAAAGGTGTTGCCTGAATGGATACTGCAAACTACCACCCCAGGATCCTGACAAGCTTGGTCTGCACAGCTATGGAAAGGATCAGCATGTACCGCAGACATAAAGCTATCGGGGACCTACTGACACCAGACCCTACCCAGTGTGGCTGTCATAACTGCAGATCCTGCCCCTAAACATGTATGACCCATTTGAAACAGTCATTAAGGTCATTGATGAGGGCAATGTGGTCCACACAGCGTAGCTGGACTGTGCAAATGCTTCCATACAATACCCTACGTGTTCAGTATGGATATGTTCACCAGCTTAAATATAAACCCCTATGTCAGTAGAGGGGTTGCAAACCAGACCAAGGACAGAACTGACATGGTCAGACATGCTGCATCCATGTCAGACTACAAACCAGATATAAGTGGCATCCCACAAGGCTTGGTCCTGGGACCTCCCTCGTTCTGTATATATGTCCCATAGGTACAGGCCAACATGGAAGGACTGTGACTGAACATGTATGCAGAGGAGTACAAACTGCCCACCATATCTGACCCCCAGCTGACACAAGCAACCCACAAAAGGGCCACATAGAAACAGACAACTGGTGCCATAGCCATGTCAGCAACCTAATTGCAGAAATGTGTATAGTCAACCACCGTGGATATACAGTAAGTGCCCACCAATTATCACACAGGTGTTAACCCATTACATACCTAACATGTAGTGAGAGACCTGGGGACACAAGGTGATAGATATCCTGCATTGGACAAACATGTGGCTGTAGTGTTCACAGAAACATACCATATACCCACCTAATCATGAAGGTTGTCAGATCTAGATAAGGGGAGGTCACTGTGGCTCTGCAGTCATCCTTCATCAGCATCACAATTGACTACAATAGCCCCTGTGGGATGTACCTCAGCAGACACCTCCATCAACTGTAAAGTCCACAACAGTACCTCACCAGGAGTAGCAAAGAGCTTGAACAGATGCCATGTGTTACCTGATTAAACAAACTGCAGCTCCACACGCTGCCATACTGCCCATCCAGAGGCAAGCTGTGCCTGATGTATAAAGCCATGTCCAAGCTGGAATCAATGAACATGCTGCACCTTGTACAATCTGAATGGCAGTGAGCTATGCACATGAGAGACCTGAACCCCAGCACTGACATACATAGGACAAGCTGTACTGAATGATCCATAACACAGAAGTCACCCCCACTCTTGAGTAAACTCCCAGTACAGGTTAGCCAGAGAGTCACCCATCGACACTCCTCAAGAGGAATCTTGATGAGTGGATGGGAGATGGTAGGTTTACCCTGGGTATCACTGTTATGTCACAGGTAGACGGAGGCACAGTATACTAACCATGACATATGTCATGGCAAACTCCAGTTACAATGTGTGTCGAAGGACAAACACACTCTCTGACTAGCATTAGAAATGGCCTAGGGCACATCGCTAGTGTTTGCCAATGTCCACCTATGTTGTGGAATACACTACCAATGTTGGACAAGCCTGGTTTAGGTAGTCCGTATCTAAACATAATGCAACATGGTCATGTGTGCACAACTGGCCCCTACACAGTCTGTTGTGCTCACTATGATGATTTAAAGCAGTGATAGGATGAAAGCCCAGGATACTGTCCACCACAGTGAAAGTACTGAACCAGTACACTATACGGTACTACAGTGTTACGTCATTATGAAAGGATGTTGACAACTGTATGCAAAGTATCCCATGCAATCCCTGCAGACACAGTATAATCCCTGTTGTGGTCAGACACAAAGCAGTTGGCCAGTAAGTACACAACATGACACCCAATACACAACCATAAACGTGAGATATTGTTGAAGTTCACACTCACCCAAATATGTGGTGGACTGCAGAGTTCAACAAATGGAAAGCTCACACTGGGCATGCTAACACACTTTGATAAATGAGGCATATGTCAGACAACATGCCATGGAAAGGCTGAACTGGGCATGCTCACACACTTAGGCCATATCTCCGTTTAGCAGTTGGCCACACATATCTGGTATTTGTACGTGTCATTCCAGGAACCAACCACAACACAGCAATCTGCCCAGTGCACACAGTAAATGACTACAGAGACATACGTGATATAGTGGATCCCCCTCATATTCAAACATCTTCCACAGATATACAAGTTGTTCATAGAAACAGGGAATGCTATGGCAATAAAGACCTGCAAACAGTCTAACAGCAACAAATATTGTGCATCTGACAATTAAACATATGGGTGTAGAGGTCAATACTAGGCTGTTTGCCTTAGGGAATGACAGCTTAGCCAGAGTGTGCTTGGCATCTGCATCCCCAGTACAGTAGGCTACTGTGCCACTGTAAAGTAGGTCACATAAGGCAACGTGTGAGGCTAGTGTGCTGTGCCTCTGTCAAGCAGGGACACAGTGGAGATCCCAGGGTTTGAATGTGCTAAGCCACATCCATGTTGTTGGTGTGTGCTGGAAGAGGGTTGCTGAGGACCTCTAACAGTAAGTGGGCATCAATAACAGACTGAGGGGAGCCCTATCTGCATTGTCTGGACAATTTCACTGTCAACACTGTGTTGTGATGATTATGTGGGATTGAAGTGTAATGCCGGTACTGTTCAGAGATGTCCTCCCACTGTGGGCTACAGCTCTGCAATGTATTAGCTCACTCTGTCTGTTGGACAGCTCATATATGGCTGGTGTACACCTGACAGGTGTCCTGTTGTGGAGCAGTCATGGGTATATGTGGGATAGCATGATCAATGCAAACCTTACACATGCACATAGAATGCAATTGTCAATGATTATGCAGAGTGGCCAGTATAGTCCCCCAGCATGGGTCCTTTGAAGTCTTCCACCCCAGTCTTCACAAGTGTAGAGTCTGCTTTTGCTAAATACAGTTTGTTTGCAGTGACAACCTTGCCTGGGGGTGGGGATGGGATATGGATGTCCAGGGAAAGGTGGGTATGGTCAGATATCAGCAATGGTGTTCTACCTCTGGTGTGGAGCAGTGAGTACCCATGTTGCAGATTGACAGGTGCAATATGTATTCCCCCATGTGGCTGTGGTGAGTGGTTCTGCCATAGCACATGGCCCCACAAATTGTAGTGGCTGTAGGGTAATGTTGTAGAGGCCTGAGTAGTTCACACACACAATATGCCTGTACCTGATGTTAACAACTGGAATGGTGTATGTGAACACCTGCACATCCCGGCACTGTTCCCAGGGAAGCAAAGTGTGTGTCTTGGATGTGGGAGTGGTGTTCTGGACTGGTTGTGTTGTGTGTTACAGGTCCTGTGGTCACGAAGCATGGTATAGAACATAACCTGCCAGTGCGATGTGCATATCTGACCCTGAAGTAGGTGGCGGCAAATGCATATATATGTTATCCCCCACCTGACAGGTAGTACTAGATGTACATACCTCTGTAGAAATTAAGATGTCAGCACCCTATAAATACTGCAGGAGCAGAACAGATGCCCAGTAATTCGGATAGTGCGCTCTGCTAATGCGTCTCCCTCAAGTGTCATAAAATAGTTAGGTAGGAGTTTGAACCATGCAAATGCTCAGTGTGTGTGTGGGTGAGCGGGGTTGTTGTGTGTGCAAGTCTGTGTGAGGGAAGTGTCCCTTTTGGCAAATGGGAAAACACTCTACAGGATGCACATTCCCCTTTCTAAGCACTGATGATGTCAGCACCCTATAAGTACAGCAGGAGAAGGGAAACCTCCCAGTAATGCAAATAGAGCACTCTGTTAATGCGTCGCTTTCAAGTGTAATAACATAGTTAGGTAGGGGTTTGAATCCTGCAAATAGCAAGTGTGTGTGTTTGGATGAGGGGAGTTTGTGTGTGTGCAATTCTGTATGAAAGGCATGTGCTTTTTGGCAATCAGGAGAACACACTACATGATGCACATTACCCTTTCCAAACACTGATGATGTCAGCACCCTATAAGTACAGCTGGAGAAGAGAACCTCCCAGTAATTCGAATAGCGCACTCTGCTAATGTGTTTCTCTCAAGTGTCGTAATATAGTTAGGTAGGGGTTTGAAACCTGCCAGTGTGTGTGTTTGAATGAGGGGAGTTTGTGTGTGCGCAGTTCTATACGAAAGACATGTGCTTTTTGGCAATCAGGAGATCACACTACATGATGCACATTACCCTTTCCAAACACTGATGATGTCAGCACCCTATAAGTACAGCTGGAGAAGGAAAACCTCCCAATAATCCTAATAGCGCACTCTGCTAATGCATTTCTCTCAAGTGTCATAACATAGTTAGGAAGGAGTTTGAAACCTCCAAATGGCAAGTGTGTGTGTTTGGAAGAGGGGAGTTTGTGTGTGTACAATTCTGTATGAAAGACATGTGCTTTTTGGCAATCAGGAGAACACACTACATGATGCACATTACCCTTTCCAAACACTGATGATGTCAACACCCTATAAGTAAAGCCAGAGAAGAAGAACCTCCTAGTAATCCGAATAGTGCGCTTCGCTAATGCGTCTCTCTCACATATCGTGACATAGTTAGGTAGGGGTATGAATCCTGCAAGTGTGGGGGGGTAGTAGGGTGTGTGTAATTGCAAGTGTGAGAGAACAGTTCCTTTTGGCAACTACTACAATACACCAGATGCTGCATATTCCCCCAGTAAACACAGGTGATGTCACCACACTATCAGTACAGCCAAACAGGGCTAATTACCCAGTAATGCCAATAGTGCACTCCGCTACTGGGTCTATTACCACTGTCAGAGCACAGATAGGTATGTTTTGGAAACCCACAACTGCCACGTGTGGTTGTGTCACACAATATGACCATGTGTGGGTTGTTGTTCATAACAATGCATGACATTGCTTAAACCAGCAATGGCAATGCACACATTATGTATGTGTGTGACACATGCACATATATACCTGTGACCTTCAGTAGTTACCATGTCTGACACGTGCCTCAAGTGGATAAATGGTATTTGCAATGCATAACATTATGACTGTGTCTTACTGTGCAGGGGCATGCGGTATGTGTATATACAGTGTGAGTTGTATATGGTATAATCCCAACAGCAGGGGATACACATCTGGTCTGGGCCATATAGTCTACATGTAGTCGATGAACAGGTGCTGCATGTTCCCACCTATTGTGGGAGTGGTAACATGTTGTTCCACTGCAATTCAGTGACTACATGCTGGGAACCTTTCAGCTAGTGTGTTGTAGCTACAGTAATGCTCACACAAAATGTTTGGCTGGATGCAGTCCAGCCATATAAAGACATTTCTAGAGACTGTCATATTGCCAGTGTTGTTAGGGAGGACAGGTGGGTTTCCTGTGTATGGGAGGGTTGTGTGTGCCAGGCTATGAACCAGAAGGCAGTCCAACACACTGTTAGCTGCTCATGGATAGGCCCTGATGCTTTGTGCTGTGCCAACAACCTGGAGGTGTGTGTATCTGTGGTGCCTTGAGATACCACCCCACTGTCCATGTGTGTTACATGTGTAGGGAACGACAGGCATGGTATGAGGTATAACCTGGCAGTGATGGGTTGCACCTGTGAGCCGTGAATCAGGAATATGGTACTGCACAGATATTGCAGTTTTGCAAAATCAGTCACCAACAAACAAAAACCAGGAGCTAAAAAAAGGAAGCCCACGAAGTAAAAGCAAAGGCTGAGCAAATTCAAACCAAATAGCCGTTTATTAATAAGCACTTTCGGTAGAGAGATTCTCCCCACCTTCCTCAGACAAAATGTTACAAGCCTAAAAATCATTCATAGCATTAAATACTACAAATTAATTATGACATCATAGATGTTTCATACCAATTAAACAATTAATTGCCTTTAACCTAACATTCTTTTATAAAAACCTAAAAATAAATAAAATATAATACATTATATATATATCCCAACCAAATGATGAACAGCAAGCAAGCAAACAAAGTAATATATGTGAACCTAAACTTTATACATAAATGTATAAATTTGGTCCCTATAAATACCTTCCATACAGAAGCTTTTTGTCACAATATACAATACAATGTATATGTAAAACCAAAATACATGAAACATGTATATACCATAAAATATTTATGTATATATGTATACATTAAACACACAAGACCCTCCCTTTCTTAAAAAATTCTATAGGTTTGGAGAATCTCTCTACCGAAAGCGCTTATTAATAAATGGCTATTTGGTTTGAATTTGCTCAGCCTTTGCTTTTACTTCGTGGGCTTCCTTTTTTAGCTCCTGGTTTTTGTTTGTTGGTGACTGATTTTGCAAGTTCGTGATGTCCGGAGCGAACGAAGTTCCCGAGCAAGGCAGTGGGCGGAATAGAAATGGTAGCCAGCCACTATTTTCTCAAAATGAAGATTTTCCATCTGCAATGGAAGGACAGCAGCAAGCAGGGTCTATTCCTTCCACATTAAACACAACCTCCGTATCCAATTCTACATCTCAAAATGACCTAACAATTTTAATCAACCTCCTTATGGCCAAAGTGGATAACTTGTCCCAAAAAGTACAAGAGACAAGTGGCCGTAATGGTAATATACAAGCGCAAGCAACATCAGCGCTTAATATTCTACACACTGTTTCGCAAACAGGAAGAGGAAATACATTGCTGCCTGAGGCATACAGAGAGAGGGTTGTAGACTCGAGCCAACAACCCGGAGGCAGTCACAATGTGAATGTGGCTTTTGTGTCTGAAAATAACTCAACAAATGGAACTCTAAATGTGTCTCCCATGCCAAGTTTATCTTCGCTTTTGGCGAATAAGGACTTTTTTACATCTGGTCATAATGGCAGTCAACTTGCTCAGGAAGAAAGGGTGAGTTCATTTTCAGATAATTTAAATACTTTTGATCTGAAGCTTTTTCGCTGCAGGAAACTGCAGCTGGAAATATCCTACCTTCGTGAATGCATAAATAAACATATTGTCCCAAAGGGGTTGCGCCAATGGCATTACCCAGCTGGGATTATAAGGAACTTTGAGTTTCACAGGGAGCTTCTTTGCTTGTTCGACAAGCAGGGGACAGATTTCATGGAATGTTTAATTAATTGAGGAAGGTGGGGAGAATCTCTCTACCAAAAGCGCTTATTAATAAACGGCTATTTGGTTTGAATTTGCTCAGCCTTTGCTTTTACTTCATGGGCTTCCTTTTTTTAGATATTGCAGTTTACCGTGCTGAGGACAGTGTCCAGTGCATGTATCTTGCGGTGTACATTGCTGGTGTTGTGCAGCATTACTGTTAGTGTCCTATCCCGTGTGATACCCACGGAAGTGGCTATGTAATCCGTGTCCTGCAGCAAAAGGCACTATGTGTGTATCAAGGGGCTTCGCCAATATACAATGGCCCATGGGTGTCATGTGCATGCTGCCCCTCGCAAATTATTGTGGCTTCCCTAGCATGTAAGCACACGTTGACAGCCATTGGATACCCTATGAATGACATTGGAGATTGAGTAGAATGTAGACATAAAACACCCTTCCTACATATTGTGGTAGCATACCTGGTGAGGGTATGATGGCAACCAAAGTCAGGCTCATACTGGCCCGTGCCACATGCTGAGAGAGCCCTTCTATGTTCCCTATCATGTAGTCCAGGGAGGTATGTCTCAGGTTATCCATAGTGGCATGGACAATGACTGAGTCATATGTGTCCATGCCTCTGACGGCCTTGTATGCATGTGTTTTGTGGTGGACCATAGTGCCCCATGGGCATATCACTGTGACCTTCACCATGTACAGCCTGTTGAGCGGGACCCCACTGCAGCGCCAAGAGGTACCTGACACATCTGTAGCAGGTGTGTTGTGTAGCCCTACAGGCTGTGAGTGTGTGGCACACGGGATGTGTGTGCCATGTGTGGCATGTGCTCTGTTCCGACTTAACGAATGCCTGTGTGCCAGCTGCGGAGGTGTGTGATGCTCAGGCAGGATGCTATTCTGAGTCTCCAAGTATGCCCCAGTGTGTTTGGATTGCTGTCATTGTGGGTCTATGTCAGACTGGTATTGTAGTCACTGTAGTATGTCATGCCACCTGACAGGGTATGGCAGTACTGGGTTCAGAGTGCTCAGCCCCCAGATTGGCTATGTGGTGGCATCTCACACATGTGTTGTACGTTCCTGGCCAGGGGAGAGGGTTGACTGCATACATGTGGCAGCTGTGACATTGTCACATGGCTCACATAAACCACAACTGGACCATAGAGGTGATTCACAGGTTACCTTTGCACATGCTACCATAGTAGTGTGATTGCCATGGTGATTACCAACACATAGGGCCAATGGGGAACAACATACTGAAGGTGGGTATGTGTGGGTGTACTGCTTCTGATTTCATAGCACTGGGATATATGACTGCACATGTGGGTAAATGCCAGGTAAGTCATATGCAATGTGTCACAGGCAACATACATGCAAACAGGACAGACAGTGACGTTCTGTCAGGTGGAAAATTGACATACGTATAGTATGCAATGCAGATGTCACTAGGAATCCACAGAAGCTCTGTAACTCTGCATTGCAGGTGGAATCAGTGTTCCAGGGAACCTCAAGCAAACATGCATGCAAACAAAGCTACAGTAAGCAGGGCTGGAAGTAGCCCATTGTACAACAAAGAAGGGGTAACACTTCCAGTAGGTAACAGTGCAAATATGCAGGCACTATCAACATATACCCAGGAATGCACAGCACAGATGTCCATGGTAGAACTGATATTATGTCATTAATTGTAATTTGCATTAAATTGGTACTGCACACATATCAACATGCGCAAACATCCGCATTGCATAGTCGTTGTGGGCAACATGCCACCATTACTGTACATGTCCATCATTGCGTATCACTACTTGCATTAGCTTCTCCCCTGTGCTACCTATGTATGTGGCTATCTGTTGACATCCTTACCACCGGTATGCAATAATGTGCAGCTGTTACACTATGGTACTTACTATGGGTGTAGATAACAATTCAGGACAGTCATACAGTTACTGCATCAGGCATGCTGGGATATACACACAATCATATCAGCACACTGTACTGTTACCAACATGATACTAGTAATATACTTCTATGTAGTCACCCTGTGCATCAGCAACGTGTTTACCTGTTCCTGCACTGATGTTGGAGATTGCAGGAGGTGGCACAGTTTCATCATATGCACAGGGTGTGAATTAGGTATGCCTGAGTCTGCCACTGATACCACCAATTGACATGTATGTGTATGTGTGTTGGTGAGGGACAGCAGTACAGGGTGGGGCACTGTTGGTGCAGTGTGTGCATGTATGTGGTAGCCCTAGGTGTTAACATTTCACATGTGTGTATGCATGCACACAGTTCCACCTCATGGCTGCCATATACTGGAGTTTGTGGACAGCCACAGACTGCATCTGGCAGGTCATACAGATCAGTGTCTGTGGGCATGGACATGGTACTTGTGCCTGGCAGGGGTGATACAGACCATATCCGGTACTAAGCCAGACTGGGTACTGTCATCAGAAGCGGGAGTTTGTTGACTGGACACAGGTCCCTTTTGGGACTGTCCAGAGCCACGTGCACGTGGTCTCCTGGGGCGGTCTGATGACAGCACAGACCCAGCATTGCTGGGGCAGCTGCTGGCACTATGGGGGCATCCGCGGCCCTGTTGTCTTCCGCGCCGACTGCCAGCTGCTGCTGTTGCTGGCATACGGCCACGTCGATGCCGCAACCATCCACCATTGCCCTGGCTCATGGACATGTGGTTGTGGAACTGCTGTAATATGTCCCCACAACGTCTGTCTATGACATCGGTGAAATTACGGATAGCATCCGCGATGTCACGCATACTGTCAGTCATGGATATGCGACATGCTGTCAGCTCCCTCAGACCCTGTCTGGTGTACCTTTCCATATGTGACTGTGCCTGCATGACAGCCCGAAACATAGCTGAGGTTGACAGACCTCTTTGGGCACATCTGCCAGAGGCAGTACACCCACGGATGCTCCCACGAGAACCCATGGGCAACTGTCTGTGTGGTACCATCTCAGGACCCTGCCCATGGCTGCTGTGTGGGGAAGCATGTGCCACAGATACCACATTACCCTGGTCAATGCCCACTGTATCCTGTCCATCACCTAGGGACAATGGTGACATAGGATGTACTGGCAGGATGACTGTGCACAATGATGGGGTTGACAGCTGTGTACTGTCAATTGGCTGACCAATGATGGACCCTGTCACACCTTCCTGTGCCATTACACAGATATCATCATTATCAGTATCTGTGGCACCAGATTCAGGTTTCCTGCTGCAGGACACCAGAGCAGCACCAGAACCTGTGGGAGGAAGACAGGAAACACAGTTTACAATGTCTACAAAATGTTACCAGTGATGCACTAATGCACACATGCACACATGCACACGTGGACACATGCACACATGCACACATGCACATGTGGACACAGGCACACATGCACACATGCACACATGCGCACGTGGACACAGGCACACATGCACACATGCACACGTGGACACACGCACACATGCACACATGCACACCCCGCAGTATACACACAGAGCACTACTGAGTTGCACTATTATTACTAGCACTATCAGGACTATTATAGGTATTGTTAAAGCACACTCACCAACATGGATGGGCTGCCTTGCTTTAACACCGGAGGGACCTGCAGAAATGAGGGGATTAATGTCAGTAGGCACAACTGTGCCATTGATACTGCGTATGATACAGTTCAGTAGTACACCAGTTGCCTTTCACATGTCAGCTGCTGATATTGGCAATATCACACCTGCACAATTACATACTATGTTGACAGCTACATACCAAGGAGACACCTTACACATGCATAAACTAACAGTGTACAAAACAGTCAAGTGTACATATGGCATATTACCTGCATGCTCCATGTTGTGTTGCTGTGTGGATCCAGCCTCCATCATAATGCAGGTGTGTTGCTGTTGATGTTCCAGGGCTGGAGCCACAACACTTAGGAGTAGCCCCTCCAGTCTGGTGAGGGGGGGATGTGTGGCCACCCCACCTCCTGTGGCGACCTGTTGCCTGTGGATATCCGACTCACGCTGACGGACATTTCTGATTAAATCACTGCAGTGATGTCGTACCTGCTCATATGTCCTATTATGCGTGCCAATGTCATTTACCCTACGGACAAGGTCTTGCCACAGTGCAGCCCTCTCCTGCTGATTCTGGCTGGTGCGGGAAAACAGTATGTCATAATCCCACACCAGGCTCTGGTGTATCTCTTCATCTTCTGCAGCAAAGTAGGCAGGATTTCGGTGACACGCCATGTCCCTAAAAGAGAACACAAACAGGATATCAGCAAACTATGTCAGCAATATATGGCACACATACTATACATGATACTCAACTGTAGTGATATACTACTACTCCCATATGTAGCACGTGTGTGTCTCTTGGTGGATACACATGTACATGGCCAGATATCAGTGCTCAGCCAACACCTGTGCAACAATACTTGCCACATTCCATACAACATAGTACCAAGCCCCATCAGTCAGCACACTGAGACAAGTCCAATGCACAACCTCACTCTGGGGTTTCATACCAAGGTACTGTATGTGGAACGCCATCCACTAGTGTGATCTGGACACAAATTAATCGGCCTGGATATACATATCCCACCACCACCACCAGCACAGTAGACTACTTTGATATATATGTGAATAGACAGATTTTCACTTGTTAGGACTGACATGGTATCCATGCAGCCCACTGGGCCAGTGAAAGCCACAACCCACAATGCTGACCCTTTTGCGAATGCTTCCCATGGACATCCCAAAGAATGCATGGAACATGCACACACATTTCTAACCCAGACCCTATGTACAAAGGTTAAGCATCCTGTCTGGTGGACCCCAGCCAAAGGCAAATTGCATAATGATAGAAGGAGGCTACTGCAAGACAGAGCAGATTCACATAAAGGGAAGGCATCTGTGGTCAGCACTGGTAATAAGCTACGGTCTCTCATAACAACATCCACGGCCAACTCTGAGAGGGAAACAGCCACGGACACTATAGATAAGCACAAGGCCTTCTTCAGTTTTGTTAGACATATGGACCAAAAGCCTCAGATATGCCCTGAGTTACTACACACCTACTTAACATTCGCTGAACCCACAGATATTGGCAACATTCTGGCAGACAGGTTCAGTGCAAGTATCCCCCCTCCCTCTCCCCCACACTTAGAAATACTTATCACAGCTGAATGTAACCTCCCTATCATCTCAGATGTCCAGGAGAGGGCCGCCCTCAGCAAAGCAGAACACACAGCATCAATGTGACCTGATGGTATCCCTGGATGTGTGCTACGTGAACTCCAAGAGGAGATACAACCGCATATAAGACTGATATTTAACCTTGGCCATACTACACTGGCATACAGCAACAGTGGTCCCACTCCACATACCTGCAGACACTTGATCCCACCCAGTTTGCCTTTGTGATGGGCTGATCCTGCCTTTTGAACCTGGTTGACCTTTTCAAAACAGTCACTACAGCCATTGATAAGGGCAAAGCAGTTCATACAGCCTACCTGGACTTGCCTAAGGCCTTCAACACAGTACTCCACTCAGGCATCATAGACCAGCTCATCAGCTTACATGTTACTACATATGTCACATGATGGGTTGCACACTGGTTGAACTACAGAATCCATAATATCAATATTGCGGGAGCCATGTCAGTCTCAGAGCCAGTCACATGTGGTATCCCACAGGGCTCTATCCTAGGACCCCTCTTGTTTGGCATTTACTTCTCAGATGTGAAAGCAAACATGCGCGGGTTGTGGATGACAAAGTTCCCAGATGACTGCAAACTAAGCGCCATAGTCATTACACCAGCTGACACACACATCCTACAGACAGGCCTCACTGAAACGGACAACTGGTGCCAGAATCATGGCCTAACACTGAATGACATGTAATGTATAGTCATCCCCTTTGGGTGAAACTACGTGCACACAACTTATCACATAGACATACATATAGATACAGATCCAATAACACATATGGAGGGCTCACAGTATGTAGACTATTAACTTGTTACTTTACATTACCTGTGTTTGTCGCAGCTGGTTGCGTTACCGTTACTATAGCTTCCTGCTGCTGCTAGCCCAGCTTGATACTGACACTGATGACAGCTTCAACTTAGTTTGTCTTACATGTGTTTTTGTTTGTGTTCTTATTTTCTTTTTTCTTTTTTTTTTCATACTCTCTCTCTCTCTCTGCCTCCAGACAGTGCAATGAAAGTATTGCATGTGTGGAGTGGGAGTACAGGATGCTTTTGTAGGTATCTGCATAAGTCCATATGATGGCCTCTGCACCAATTGTAAGCCAGCATTTGCTAATTGCATGCAGCCAGTTGTGTATTGACTGCAGTTCTCACTGTGATTTGAGGACAGTGCTATAAAAGGGTATGTGAGATAGGCATTGCCCTTTCAGATTGTAAGGGCGGGGACCCTGCTGGTATGCTGTGGACACTGTTCTGTGAGTGTAAAGGTTAGTATCTCTCTCATGATTCAGGCTGTGTTGTAGATTCACATTTCTCCATTCATCTCTCCTGTTTCCTGTACTAAGTGTGTATGTACACTGACACCTACAACTATATATATATATATATATATATATATATATATATATATATATATATATATATAAATATACATACATTTATATATGTATAATAACTGACATTATTACCTACTAGCTACCAACTAGCATGGCTGTTTCTGTTCACACACACACTACTATTATAGAAATCCACTAGATTTGACAGTAAATATACATGACATGCTTTGTGTACTACACATTCTATATTCCCTTTACATTCATTCCTACTATTACATGATATATTTATTATAGCACAATGCTCTTGTATAACAGTCATGGCTTAGTGGTAAGTCATGCAGACTACTGTTTCCAAGGTTCTGGACTGACAGTGGGATTTTATTTTGCTTTTGAACTGACTACAGGACCTGTCAATCAGAGTGACTAAGGCACTTTTAAGCAGTTGTAACTGGGTTAGCGCTGGTTTGCGCGGAGCTCCCGCATGCACACTGGCGTTCAGCTCCGCGCACACCCGCTTACAATCGCTTAACAGTGCTTACTGTGGTGCACACCCGCACTATTTTCTTTGAAAGAAATGAAAATGGGGAGACAGGAAAGTGATGAAAAAGGGGTCTCAAAGAGGGTAAGACAGTAGGGAAACAAGCTTGGGTTTTGCAGGAGGGATGTAGGTAAGGCCCATAGCTGCCCATTTCTTCATCAGCAACAGCTGTGCATATGTTTGTAATTTGGTGTGACATTTGAAACCTTCCACCCCTGAGAGAGGTGTCAGGACAACAATAATACTTGTTGTACAGCCAATTGTAATTGATAGTTTCCATGTCCAGCAGACGTGTGCGGAATGGGCAGCTATGTATGGGGCGTAATTTTTTTGTGGGTACAGAGTGCCCTTTTTTTTTTTTTTTCAGGTGAGAGTGGTATGTCAGGTAAAGGAAGTCGGTATAGCTGGGGAGGTAGGTTGGGTAGGTCAATAGACAAGACAAACAAGATGCATACAGGGGCAGTGTATGACACGTGTGGGGGGTTACACAATTGACGGGGACTGATGTTTAGATATCCAGAGCCCATGAGCCCACAGATGGCAACAGTGGAACTGATATCCCCACCCATGGGCAGTTGCCACTGTTCCTTCACTGCCCAGGATGGGGCTGTGCTGGGGGCTGTGTAGGCTGGCCAACAGGCATGCCCATAAGTTGTGCCACCTGTGCCTCAAGCTGGCGTAGGGGCCCAAGAACAGAGTCCCGGATCTCCCTACGCACCACAGTCCAGACACTATGGAGGGTGAGTGGTGGTTCTCCTCCAGCCACACTTGCAGAGGGGGGACGGGCCCCATCCCTTGCAGCACTTCCACCTGCAGGTGGCACAGGGCCACCGGAGGAGGGTCCAGACTGGGCACTAGTGCCAGGTGCACTCACCAGCTGAGGTGGGAGAGGTGGGTCCGCTGCAACCCGCCTTCCCTGTCGTCCTATGTTTTGCATTATGTCATGACAGTTTGGGTTAGTAACATAAATACCATTCGCAATTAGTTGTAACAGCATGCATTAGTATTCTCATTAACCAAACACCCAGATATTCACACCATTGAACAGCGAGCATAACACATGCATAATTTGAACAGCAATACACAGTCCCAACAACATGCAGGGTTGATTGATGGCAACAGGCCATCAGGTTTGGATGTATGAACAGGGCAGATGCATCAACGTACATGCAAATATGTATGACCCAACAGGACAAATGTCCAGGGGTGTTAATTGTGATTGCACATACCAATTTCATGTGGAATGGATTATATGTGGTTATAGGGTAGGGTGAAGAAAATATAATTAACACCTTCAAATACCAATACATATGCTGTACATTTCTAATAGCTGCAGATATATACACACTACTGTTCTACCTACAGTTTCCTATGTGATAACTACTTCAAGTTGGTGATAGGACTGTTACTGCTACATCAATATACATTTTATTGTTATTCATACACGTTCATATCTGGCTTTGTTCAGCTACATCATCCTGCTACATTTGCTTTATATAGCTATAGACAACTGTGGATGTTTGGTATTTCAGACAATCATACTATCTGCATATTGCAGACTGAGAGCAACATATCCAGATTTTGGGATACACATTCCAGCTGCAGCAACATTTTGTTTTGAACCCATTTCGCAGTTTGGTTCTGCTTGTCACGTTCATTTCATTCTGTACTGACTGCAGTATACTTTATTCAGGGGTTATTACTACTTTATTGGTGGATTCATAACTCTTTCTCACACTCTCTCACTTGTTTTAATTTTACTATTCAGGATGGTACTTACTTCTAGGCTTTATTGACATGTTTTACCTGTAGTTATTACAATCCTTTCCAGCAGTCTCACTTCTGTCATGTTTCAGTATTTCAACAGGGATATATTTCACACGTGATTTGCTCATCTTCTGCAGCTGTACTTTTCAGCCTGCTGCTATTATATTACAGGTGGGGCATCTTTATTTCAGACTTTATTTCAGACATTTTCATTTTTCTGTTTGGATTACAGACTGCAACACACATTTGTAATCAAGCAATACTTGAAAACACTCTTACACTGTTACTTGCACATTTTATTACTTAGTGACTACACTGCACTCTTTTGCTAACTGTCATACTTTTATATTTCTTTAAAGTTACTGGGAGAGGATTACTGATCTGCCTGGTGGCACAACCACACCAGCCTATCGCCATAGGCTCTGAGGTTCGCAGAACGGACACCTGCAGCTGTAATATAAATGAAGTAATATTGGAATACACATCTCCATAATATCAGCTAGTTTAATTTCTTACATACATAATTAAATGTAACTTACTCAGTAGTGGGGTGTTGGGCATTTGCAGGGCCTCCTGGATCCAAAGGTTCAATTGGTCCTGCTTATGTCTCTTCAGGTCTGCATGGTGGTGACGGACCTGCTCACCAGTCCTTGGAATCCCTGTGGCACTGGTGAGATCATGAGCCAACCGGTCCCACGCCTCAGCCCTATATGCTCCCCACAGGACCTGGCCCTGCATGAGTTGGGCCTCATGATTGTGGACAAGGAGCCAGACCATATATCTGGACTCCTCAATGCCCCACCTCTGTGCTCGAAAGCAACTACCCTCACCTACTCCTGACATTCTGGCTGCAAGTTAGTTCTACAATCGTTTATGCTGTATATTCCCGCCTATGGGGCTTATATATGCCGTTTTTCTCGCACTTATCTGTGATTGGCCATTTTGGAATTGCATCAGCTTCACAAAACCTGCTTTGTCATGCTCCACTTTCTATTCATTGCTATATATTTGCTATTACTGCATTTCTAAGTACAGCTGCCATGGCTTAGTGGTTCAGTACCTTGACTATGGTGCATGGTATCCTGGGTTCAAACCTAGCCACTGCTTTTTATATTTTATGACTGTCTAGACAGGCTAGGGGGTGTGTATGTGTAAAGGCAGTTTTGTTACAGCTTGCTCAATGTTGCCCGTCGGTTAGCTTGTTGGCACGGTGCGCAGCTCTGCACAAACGGGTTACACTGGTTTACGCTTCATTTAGCTGTCAGCACACATATTATGCTCAGCTCAACTAGGGGCACACAGTTTCAGCGTGTTAAACCACTGCTCACCTACGGCCACTCATTTTACATCTGTTGAACTACTGCTCACCTACGGGTAGATGCACTCACCTTCTTAAACTGTAGCTCAGCTATAGGCACATCTGGCATTTTTTATTATTTTGATATCTCACATTTCTTCAAAATAAATGGCCTATTTCATTACATTTTACATAAAATATAATTTTATATGTGTACATATATGTCAGGGACTTGTTTCGTGCTTATTTCACTAAAAATAAAAATTGATGTTGTGGGGGCTCGAACTATGACTACCAGCTCTTCAGCCGACATCTCTACCACTATGCTATTGCTTTTTTGGATTACTTTGCATAGTTAGTTCTTATATGCTTTTCCACTTACTGCTAACTGTGGCTGAGCTACGGGCACGCCAACGCAAACAAGTGCACTCACGGGCAAACATCTTTACAGTTAAAAAAATATATAACATGTTCATTTATATAATTTTATGTTCATAGTCTGTGGGGGCATGTGTTGTGTTGTGTTTATTCACATTTCCATGTACTCTGTCGTGGGTGTTTACTTTGGGCACTTTTACTCTTCTGGGGGCGTGTCCGCTTGCGGGGCTCGGCCTACGGACACGCCCCCTACTGTCTTCCACGGACAGTGTTAGCCTTAATTGTGATTCAACATGCCCTCATGCATATGCATGACATGCTGATGTCACACCGTTTAACTGCAGCCTCCGTGTAAGCCTTGTATCTCTTATACGGAGGCTTTGTGAATCCTGCCCTGTGTGTATGCGTGTGTGTGTGTGTGTGTGTGTGTGTGTGTGTGTGTGTGTGTGTGTGTGTGTGTGTATTTGTGCATTTGTTATGCATTTCAGTATATGAGCATCATGAGTCTTAAAAGTTAGAGAAGGCAGTCTACTCTTAGTGGGAAAGCATACCAACATTAAGATATCCTTTTCATGTTTAAACTGGCATATTACTCCAGAATAAAATAAAACAAATGGGATTATGGTGTTATTTCTGGGATGTCATTTCAGACCTGGAATCATGGGGAAAATCCATTCAAACACTTAATTATAATTATAATATAGTATCAGAAAACAGTATCTTGAGAAAGTTATACATTGAACTTAGAGGACTGAGGTTTACTATCAAAATGAAGAATGGCACTTCTTTGTTTGTTTAATATGTCATAAAATAATATTGGAAATGGAATTTTTTTTGATACACAACGTCGAACATCAGTTGTCTGACGGCCACATTCAACGTTATTCGAAATAGCTGTTGGTGCCATCAGACACCAGGACTATTCTGCTTCATTTGCAGTTAGACTTTCATGTCAACAGAACAATTTTTTTACTGTTTTGCAGGGGGGCAAGTCCTAACTTCCCTTAATAAAAACATCTAGTGTGAGTCCTTCAGGGCTTACAATTTATAGTCCACTTGTTTAGGACATATTTACAAGTATTATAAATTAAATTTGCATGTCATTGTTGAACTCTGTCTACTGTACAATGCAACATAAAGCTATGACAAATGATTTAATCATTGTGAAAGATAATGACATATTTTGTTGAATGGTTTCTGTTAAATCTCTGCATCATATATTTAAATAAGTTCAGTAAGCACACACAATGATCGTTATTGGCTGTCATTAAACTCCACTTAGCTTAACTCTGAGCAAAACATAGAGAGTTACAAGTTTCATTCTTTATAGATGCAATGATATCATCAGTTGGTATGTTTGCTCATTTAATTTCTTGTCAAGCAGAGATCTGCAGTATCTTGCTGTGTGCAGAGCATATACTTCAGACCATTAACATTTCTGTAACAAAGCAGTCAATAATAAATAACCGTCACAGAAACAAGCAAAATATGTTTTTGCTGAATTATTTATTTTTAGCTATGTACTTAGCCATTTAAACAAGTTAAGAATCTCTTGGCATTAAAGCATGTTTTCAAGATAACTGAGAATGGATGACATGGCTAAATGATATGTTGACAGTCACACATTTTTCTGAATACAGAATTCTGTATATGAAACCAATGCCCCAAAATAGGCTTTGTTTATGTCCTGGTCCTATTAACTCTGATACGAATGAACAAGTCTATATATATTTAGCAGAGCTAGTACAAAACTATAATGAATCATAAGGCACCAGTGATCACATCACAGACCACAGTAATTCAAAACTTATGTAGGATTTGCATTTATTTGATCTCTGCTCAGTTTCTCATCTGGGAACTCTTGTTTGTTTGATCTGAGATCAAAACTTGTGATGTTAAAATTGTTGTTTCAACTTATACCTCCTGATTTTCTGGGAAGACTGCTGCTCTGACAGATGAGTACAACTGGCCTTTCTATTGATTTGGCCACATGGGATAATGGCCTTTTACGAAATGAAGCTACATCTCAGTGGGTTTAATAAAATGTTAAAGTGTGTGAATGGTGTATGATTCAGGGGATTTGCTTCCTGCATAAAAAAAGGTATCATGATGTCGGCAAAGATCAAATGAAGCAGTTAGCATGTATTCACGGTACCAAGTTTTTGTCTATACTGTAATGAGCAGAGTGAGTGTATATGTTTCTGTGCAAGTGTCAATATTTTTAAGCAATAAATGTATTGGAGTTTCTTCTTTGGAAGTATGTGTTTTCTACATTTTATCAGTAATGCATCATTATCACCATTGTTTCGCTCACCTTTTGACCACTTCATGTGGTGCATCTGCCTACATGCATTACTTGCCATACAAATTGTCTTAATTCATGTCATCAGCACATAATAAGCCATTAAGTCAATGCACCTTGCTTTAGTTTCAATGAGCATGTCATGTTTAGGACAGCACAAGTTAAATCAAAGCAAACCTAAACCTTTCTTCTTCAAAAAGCAGTGGTCTTCCTATACATGCTGCCTGTATAAGTATACCTTGCATGCAAATTAAGTACCAGAAAAGATTCAGTATGGGGATAAACACATATGGAAATTATTTACCAAATTTACTTATATATCTATTTATTAGCAAGGGTACAGCACTGATCTGTATGAGCCTTTTTCATGCTCAACCCAGGATTACAGTCTGGCTAAGTGACTTGTCCAGACTGACAAAGAAGTCAAATGGAAGCTAAGGTAGTCAAACCCAGGACAGCAGGCATTTGCTCATAGTCATAATTCCCTCTGCTAGCTGTAGGACCCTACATGTTAATATAACTATGTGTAAAACATACATTATGCTTTTTTCACCACTCTTTCTATCTATCTTAATATGTATGTAATAAAACATTAATTAGGAGACAGATTATCCATGTTTTGATCCATGTCATCAAACATTTATGCACATTCTACACCCAGATTATATAGATTCCATCATCAGATAAGAAAACTCTAGGGGGAGTATAATAAAGCCTACATGTTCTTTTTCCATGTCGGCATCATGCTGCGCTGCTAACATGGCCATGAACAGATTTAGATTCAGTAAGTTCTGCTGAGCAGCATGTACGAGTGAGCCAACCCAGAAACTTCTGTGGCATGCAAAGCATCTCATAAGCAGGTGAATCTCATGCAAATGAGGCAGGTAGAGCAATCCAGCAAGCAGACAGACAGCCCTGCGGACCCCATGTTGGTGTCTGTAGTGTACCCAGACAAATTCTATGTACATGACTGTAGACAGACAAAAAGGGCTGTAAAAATGTAGGTAGATAGACAGAAATGGCATAGCACACACATATATGAGCAAAACTATCCTCTTTGTGTTCCAAAAGTTACAGTAAACGTGTTAAAGTAAAATTTTTTTTTAATAATCTTGGCAAGTTTGCTCAATGCGCTGCAATGCGCGAACATGCCTTATTTAAAAAAAAGTGGAAAAATCAAATATTAATTGCAGCATCTACAATGGTGCATTGGAACTGTTGCTAATGGGGAAGAAATTGGAAGCATGTAGTATCCAGCTTGTGAGCACGGATCCCTAAGCAAATGAGGTAGAGTTACTGAATAGCATAATGGGGTAATCGTGTCCACATATCCCCTCTGTGTAGGCAGAAAACCATGTTATTGTCTACACAGGAGGTAGCTGACATCAGGAGAGGGTGTGTCCAATAACTTCTAAGCTGATTGGAGCATAGCCACCATGCTGAGTGTGGAAGCCTGGGGGCTGTGTGCACTGACGTCTAGGCTTTGTTTATCTACAGGGCACATGTTTCCTTGTGTTTGCATGGCACACTGCTGTGCTGATCATGGAAGTTTGGGGGGTGCACTGACTGTTAATCAGTGTTTAACTACGGGGCACACATTTGCACAGTGCAGTGCAGTGCTCAGAGTATCTAAATGGGCAATGATGTATTAATTAGTGTTGATCCTTGCTTAACTTCAACTAGAGCCATTAAATTGTGTCAATGATATATTAGGCAGGTGTACTGCATCATAGGTAGCCAATCACGCAGGCAGCACCTACAGTAGTGCCCTATAAAGTATGCATGCACCCTACAATCTGATTTTTCCCTCCATACACTGCACTATTGGAGCACAGACCTGGGAATTTTAACTGACAGAATGCTAGGGGCTGCTGCAGGTTTGCTCCATCTGTATGCGCTAGATGCTGAAGTCAATGCTGCTGCTGCTGCTGCTAATAGGCCTTGGCTGAGAAGGAGAAGCGTGTTCAGGCACAGGATAACCTTCCAGGAGCTACATGAGCTGGAGATTGTAGAGCACTACAGGATAGACAGGGACAATACGACAAGAAGTCACTGAGCTCTGCTGTCCTCAACTCAGACCCAAAGTCAACAGAGGGGAACCTGCCCCAATGGAAACAAAAGTTTGTGGAGCCCTTAGGATAATAGCCATGGGTACTTTCAAATGACCAACTGGGAACATGATGGGGGCCTCACATGAATGAGGATCCGGGGTACTCCACCAGTTCCTGGATGCCATGCTACCACATGCCAGTGAGCACACATATTTTCTCCTCATCCCTGAAGTGAGGACCAGCAATATGCAACACTTCTACCTTGTAGCACACTACCCTGAGGTACTGGGTGCCATAGATTGCACTCATGTACACATCAAGGCATCACCTGGTGAGGCGGGTAGAATCTATGTTAGCTGCAAGGGATACCACTCCTTCAATTGCCAGGTTGTGTGCAATGCCCAGGGCATTATCATGAATGTGTGCACTGGCAGCCTTGGCAGCTATCACAACTCCCCTATCTGACATGCATCACAGCTGTATCAGATGTTTGCTAGGGGGTACATCCCACACCACCATTTATTGGGGGATGCTGGTTATGCACTGGAACTGTGGATGATGACACCTATCAGAAATGCACACACACACACACACACACACACACACACACACACACACACACACACACACACACACACACACACACACACACACACACACACACACACACACACACACACACACACACACATATGGAAGAATGCCATAATGAGGCACATGCACAAACTAGGGACATGATAGAGCATGTGTTTGAGTTGTTGAAGTCATGGTTCCAGTGCCTCAATATATATTGTGGAGCCTTGCAATACTTTCCAGCCACATGTGGACATATTTTCACAGTATATTCCATGCTACACAATATGATCCTGCAGAAGGAGATGCAGCAGGATCAGCATAGGGAAGTGATACACAGCCCCCCACCAGTGCCATGCTCACCACAGCCACACTCACAGGAGGACTCAGAGGAGGAGTCCACTGATGATGTCTCTGTAGGCAGACGTAGTCATGACCAAGCACATTAACTGACAACCTAGGGCCGTGGGGACTGACACCTTACACCTACTCACATACATATAGTAAAATAGCTGATGTCAACCAACCCACATAACCTCAACCTCTCCATGTATTGGCTGTGTACTGCTTGCATCACACAGAGTCAACCCTGAACTACAGTCAACTGCTGCATTCTCAAGGTAAGTCTCTAACCTACACAGTAATTGTAAGTATTACTATAAGGTATCATATGTATGGATCTGCTGCTGTTATGCAAAGAAATATAGTGGGCTATTTGGTCAGAGTTAACATCCACATGGGAAAACTGATACCCAGACCAATAGTATGTGTTCCTTAATTTTCAGTAGGCCTCATAGTTGGAATATTGTCTACACCAGTCAAGGGAGATGTTACAGTGGGCACACATGATATTTGGACTACTGTCTACCTAAGCTGATCATGTGCTGTTGTTCCCCCACCGCCAACACAGCTTTAACAGAAAATCAGCTATGGTATATCAGTGTACCAGGCAATCTCAAGACTGTAACATAGATAGCGCTGACATGTTGTATGTCTCTCTTTATGCAAGATAACAATGTACATATGTATGCTGTTGATTGTGTGATGAATAACCCCTCTCTGTCTAGCGACCTGTGCGGCTCAGTGGATTAGGGAAGCTAGCACTGGTGATGGTGTTGATAGTGCCAATCTGGAATTACTCACATCTTTTGCATGTGAGGTAGTAGCATGTTGGTGTTTTCACAGAATGTCATACCTCCCATTCTTTTAGTGCAAGAAATATTAATAAAGCCAGAAGGATTGGGGGGACAAAGGCCCAAACATAGGGACAGAGTTTAAATATTGGTCACATAAACCTAGACAGTTGCTGGAATTAAAGGTGTTGCAATAGTACATATTTTCTGATGGATATAAAGTCTGACACACAATTGTTTGTCTGTAGATAGTAGAATGTATTGATGTCAACATTCAATAAAGCACCAGAAGACCACAAATGTATGAGGAACAGACCAAACATATGATGCAAAACTCTGGACATTCTGTGAAAATCAGAAAAGTTGAAACATATGCAGACTGTCAGTCTATTGGTGGTATAACACTACCAACCTCAGTCACATATTTAGTACAGCAGACAGCTGGGGAATGCTGTGGAGATTTGGAGTGAAGTGCAGTACTGCAGAAACAGGGGTGGATGTTAATGTCTGTAATATACAAAATCCCTGAGTGGAAAACAGGTAGGTGTGGCCTGGAGTCACATTATAAGTACTGGCAGTCCCACTGGGCATGCCCGTACACTTAGTAAAAATGACCGCAATTCCATTGGCCTTTAATTGAAATGACCTGTTATGTATAACTGTCTATACATACAGAATTATACGTATTCATATCCATTTGTCAGTATCTCTCTCTCACATGCATAGTACATATACTGCTATGCAGTGACAAACAGATATATACTGATATATATAGCTATATATTAAAATGATACATGGACTCCCCCAGATATCTACATAACACATATACCTATCATACACACACACACACACACACACACACACACACACACACACACACACACACACACACACACACACACACACACACACACACACACACAAAACTACATGTATATATACATCCCTGTTATATACAGAAATATGTGTGTGGTTGTCTGCACTGTCTGGCATACCCTAATAATGGTGAGTAAACTGCACTATCACACAGCCATAATGTTGCTCAAAGGATCCAAACTAAGGGTGCAACAGTACATAATCCACTTACCTACAGATCCCTATGCCTGCTGGATGTCACCACATAGACAGACGCAGATGAGCAGGTATGTAATGTATAATGGTGTCAATGCATGTATGGACAAGGCACATTGCCCCTCCTCATAGTGTCACCTATCTAATTGCAAGCAGCCACATATGTCCATACTGACAACTGTACACACATAGCTAGGATAACAACAGTTATCTCACTGCAAGGATACTAGATGCGGAGAACAGTATGAAGCAATATCACTCTGCAGGCTATAGAGGCTGTTTAACAGAAGCCTAGTTTGTGTACTGCAAAAGTACTGTGCCTGCAATCACATATACAACAGACTTAACCTGTGGTGCATGCCATAAGTACGGTGATCTATAGTGTATAATCCTAGATAGGCAAGGGTTCTAATCTCACTGCAGCCCACTTGGTGTGTGTGTGTATATGTATATATACCCCTGCAAAACAACAGATATGCCCTCATGGACTATTCAACAGCAATGGTCAAGCACTTTTTGGGTCTGTAACTTGCTGTTGGCTTCTAAACTACCCTTGTCTACAAGGTCTGCTAATGTCACCCACCTTAAGACTGCCAGCTGACAATATAGTACCAGATGTAAGCTCTGGTGCATGCGATAAGTACTGTGATCTACAGTGTATAAACCTGGCGAGGTAGGGGTTCTAATGTTACTCCTTCCAACATGGTGCATGTGTGTATCTATATGGCAAGCATATGATAATCTTTGTAACTTAGACAGTGTTTTGCATCATTTTATTTGTAGTGGGTGATGTTGCCCCTCAAATGACTGGCCACAATAAGGCTTGCTGATATTAATAAGTATTATATGTTGAAAACTGACTAGCAGACATGAGTTGTGTTGCATGCATCGGGTACTGTGATCTGTAATGTGTACCAGTATATAGGTAAATGTTTTAATCTACATACAGCCAACTTGCAGTATGTGTGTGCCTTGTTGTGTCTTGTATGCAGTGAGTGGAATTGGTGCTAGCCTGAATGTGGCCATGTTTGCTTGTCAGGCTGTTACAGCAGTATACATCATGTTATGGAGCCATAGGGCATATGAATGTAACTAGCATAATGGCCGTACAGCCCTCACAGTTAGAGACATCTGCATACACCTTGGTACAAGACCAGCACATATTGCCCCAGTCCAAGAGGGACTCAGGCAGATGACATGTGTTGAGATGACAGTCACCCCGCCAATCAAACAGATAGCATGTGCTAATGTGCTCTGAGGTGCTCTGTGTACCATTAGGCAGGGTCTGTTTCAAGGGTGTGTTTATGTCTGCTAGACAAGTGTTTCCCACAAGCATGTAGTACTAACATCACATAGTAGGTTAATGTCCTTACAGTGTGTCATCCATCTACTATGCTCCCTACAGATAGGCAGCATATGCACTCCAGCAAGGTCACACCTTGCCCTGTAGCACACTTTATCACAAATAATGACTGCACGAGTATGCTAATCACCACCATTGTCCTTGGTAGACTGCCATACAGACGTAAACCTATGGAGCCATGCACGTATACTGCTGTACCTTGTTGAAGTCATATTTCTGCTGTGCTGCCATGCTATGCTGTACCGCTTCACTGCTACCATGTATCTATAGGTTATCCCCTCAGACTCCCGGAACAGAAATATACACAGGACGTGACATACCTGTCATTGTGTGACAATACCGCTAGTAAAACATCATGCAACATAATTTCCACAAAAGTATGTTGCATACTCATGAGACATGCCAGCATACAATGTATGTTGGTGACTACTACAAGTGGCATGGCAAAACAATACTGCATTATGCAAGTACATGTCAAGTAATATAGTCACCCTGTGCATCAGACACATAGTTTCATTCCCCTGCATCAATGGGATGGATGACAGGGATGTGGCACAGAAATCATCACTTGCACAGGGTGATGTGTGGGGGTGCTGGAGGCCTAGGCTGGGCCGAATGGTTGGCAGCTTGTGTGTGAATCAGGAAGGGAGCAGGTTAGATGGACCATGGAGAGGTGATGTGTGTGTCTGTAGGTGACCTGCATGTGACAGTGGTGCTACCCCTACACATGTGTATGTTGGACAGCTGTGGAATGTACATGGTAGAGTTGACAGTTCACCGTCTCTAGCCCTGAATATGGGAACTGGCTCTATCAGGAGTTGCACTGGCAACACCATGACCAAGGTCAGACACAGTGCTCGGACCTGACAGTGACTGCTGTCTGCTGGGACCTTGTCTCCCGTGGGACCACCCAGGACCATTTGCCCATGGCCTGCCACATGGTGGTGTGTACCACACACTCCTCTCTGCAGTGCTGGATATACTGCCACTATGGGAGTGCAATTGTCCATAGCCATGTGGACTATCAGCAGATGGTGTTGCTGACATACATCCATCTGTCTGCCACCCAAATCCAACCACACATTCCAGCACAGACAATATGTGGTCCAGAGACTGTCTCAGCCCACCGTCTGTCCAGCGCATCAGTGAATCAATCCAGAGTATCCCCAATGCGGTGGAGTAGTCACAGATGTCAGACTGTGCTGCATCAATAACTCTAAACATACATCTGGTCTTCCATTCAGAATATGCCTGTGCCTCCATAATGGCCTGAAACATGCTCCAAGTGACCTGTGATGTGACACCTACAAGAGATGGCGGATGGACAGCAGTCCTCCTATGAGCACCCCTGTCAATTAGCCTGTGTGGAACATCATCAGCTCTCTGGCAATGGCCAGTGTCTACACTGAAGCCATAGTTGCCACACTGGCCTTTTCAATGTCTCCACCCTCTGACTGTCCCATATTTGAGGCCTGTGGGGACTGGGTATGTGTGGACATACTGACTGTGTGCAGTGACAATGGGGGCAGAAGAGGGATGTCAATCTCTGGGAAATATTCAGCCCCCAACAACCCCACCTGTGCCTCACTGTGGCCACCATCATCATCAGAGTCTGTAGAGACATTGACATCAAGTTTTGTGGGGAGAGACCCCGACCCCCCCACCACCTGTGGAAACCAAGACAAAAGCAGTACATTACTACCTGCACTATTATGTATGAAAATCCACAGAGAGTCGTAATAATAAGAATCCAAAACTGCATTACCACTCTTGCATCTTCTCATCTCTGATTTCATGCACAACAGACTTCTTCACAACAAAATACACATTTGACTCAAGGAGTTTATAACAAGCACGTCAGGTAAATCAGTGACACTTGGCCAGCGCAATGTACCTTTTAGGTATGCAGTATGACATTATAACTGATAAAACAACACATAGAACTCAGTACACCTATCTTAACAAATATATAAAAATACAAGTTTTAATGCCTAATGTATGTACCATCGACCTTTCAGTATGTACTAGGCATGTCGGATTAATTGCTTCATGTACACCAGGAGGATTATTCACACTGAACTATAACTGCAAAAGTGTTTCTGCTCATTCAATTACACTCCTGTGATTATCCACTCTAGGAAACTTAGGTAAATGTTCCAGACTGGAACATACAAACATTCTACTCTGGTTACACACAACATTACCTGTACACAGTGAATTATCCTGGCCCTTACCATTAATAACATATACATGTTCCATAACAAAACAGTATCAAGCTTACTAGACGCAGGACCATGGCCTTGGACAACTCCTGATGGACCTCTAAAAAGGTGAGGGTGGGGTAATTTCAGTACCACCACATGTTGCAGCACAACAAGGTAATACCTGCATATGTCTCACATGTACAGTAGCTAAGTTGTTACTTCATTGTATTGCTGACATTCTGAGTATGAGTGTACAACTGAGCCAACCCCCCCCCACAGCATATAGACCTGACACCCATGTAAAGGTATGTACAACCTGACAGAATGACTGCTACAGTATTACAATGGTGATCACAGTAAGCTTACCTGCACGTGCCTCTGTGTGGACACTGTAGCACCCACCTCCATGATATATGCTCTGATGGATGCCTGGGAGCTGTCGTGTGTCCCTAAGTTGGCCAGGAATTCCTCAGTGGCCATGAATGGTTGTTCCATTGTAGGCTCTCCACTGGTGATGGCACAATCCCTGGCTACATCAGCTGACGTTCATCATGCAGCATTCACCATGTCTGTAGCATGGTGTTGAACCTCCTCATATATCCTGTCTTGATGGCTAGTCTCATTCACATCCTGGACAAGGTCTGCCCACGATGCAGCCTTCTGTTCCCTGTTATTCCTTCCTCTGGATAGGAGGATGTGATGATGCTGCCATAGTCCTTGAAATATTAGTTCATTCTCCTCATCTGAGAAGGGGCATGCCATCTGCAATACATTAGTCCTGCAACACAGCAAAAGGGAAATGCATTACAGCATCAAATAAATGGATGCCCACTATGTACAGACATGGCTCTCAAGTATACTTTATTATGAGGAACATTCCTCATTTGGAGTCTTAAAAAAAGTTTATGTTCCTCAAAGTTTCACATTGAAAGGGTTTGCCACACATTCAGTATTAGCGATTTTTTAACTGATATCCATAGTAAATAGAGCTGAATTGTATTACTTCATTAAAATAACTAATATACAAGTAGAAACATCAAATTTTAACTATCCTATGAGCTTCCTAGTTAAAGTTGTTACTAAGCTGTCAGTAAGTGTTCCACATTTTCCCCATTTGTTCCACATTATGAGAGGGAGTGTTCCTCATTTTGGAGATGGAAGGTTGAGAGCTATGTATACAGATACAGCAAGAACAAAATGGCCGGCACTATCCACTGCTTGCTCATAAATGTCATGCCCCACAGTGTGACAACATACTACATGTGTGGATACAACCAATATAGTACCATTACTGAGGTAGTTTCCTGTGTGCCATGAGAAATTCTGCTGTATGATCATACACCCAACACTCTGGTCCACTGTGGTGTGTCCCCTAAGACCAGCCACCCAATAATATGTCATAATACCAGTCACAGACAAATAATACTGTGCTATTATGACCACTATATTGGGACAGTCCAACAACACCAGTGTGCCACAATGACAAAAGACAATGCAACCCTGATATATTGTACATCCCCTGTATGTGTAAGACAGCAGGGTATCAATGACATGTCATTACTACAGGTCTAAGACAGGCTTACTGCTTTACTCCCTATTCCCTATACCTCTATCCTCCCATCTGCATCTTGTTATACACAAAAAACAGTTACATACCTGGTGGAGTGCAGCAATAGTACTGTTTTGTAAAGGTGTGCTCTGTGTGAGGAAAAGCTCATACAGAATGTTTGCCCAAAGTTAGCTGCTTGCATTTTAACATTAGCAGGTAATTGCCTCTAAACCAGTCTGTCACTCTGATATGCTAACTGCAGCCAAAACAGCTGAGTTGCACTATCATTAGCCAATGACATGCAACCACTTTGCAATATATTAGGCCTTCATGTAGAACAGAGCCCCTTTTTTAGCTGTTGAGATGGACATTACTGGGGTAAGGAGACTACATTGTCACAGAGGGTAGGTCTGTAGCAGAAACCTTTACATTGAGCTGTGTGTATCACAGGCTGCCGCTGCTGCTGCAGATAATAGACATAGGTAGTGAGTGTGAACACTTTGGAGGACAACAAGCTCTAGTTGTATCTGTGTCAGCTGTGTCAGCCTTGTTGCAGAGGCAGAGCCAAGGTGAGAGTACCCTTTACACTCCAATTGCAGCATGTGTTAGGCAACTGTGCCAATAAGAGAGTACTAGGCAACACATAGTAATGCTATACGGATATGTACTGTGTCTTCCTACCTGCAGACCTGTGAATTCCAGCAGTGAAAAGCAGTTATTTAATTTTCAATGCTTTGTGGGGATAATGAGTGCATGAATCATTCATTAATTGCTTTCTTCACAATAATGTAATTGAAATGCAACACAACACTGTATTTGAACCCAGGACTGTGTGTGGCAAAATGTGCCACATGCAAGGCATTTAACAGATGAAGCTACTGAGTCACTGCTACAGTGGATGTATTTGCAAGGTATATGTGCACACATACAGGCTGTGACATAAATTTTCTACATCCATCAGTATGTGCATGGCTTTATATGGATGTATTTATCCACCCGAGTCCCAGATGAATATTTATTTTGCCATGAATGTCTTAGCAGTTGCCTTTCTACATGTTGCTGATAAAAGGGCACATTTACCTGCTATCACAGGCCTCAGTTACATCCATTATCATGTCTTTGGCTGTCTAGTGATGTACTATTGCACCAGAGTCCAAGGTACACTCCCATTTATTCCATTACTTTTGATTCTAGTTTTCATGGTGTGGCACAGTGCACAACTCTGCTGAAACATGCCTAATGACTGTAATTGGCAATTACTATGTTTTGTTTAAATGAACTGTTGTAATTAAGAGCTATGTGGCATAGTGGGTTAATGCAGTGCGCTGTAGATGTGATGGGTTTGGGTTCAAAACATGGTAGTAGTGTTTATTTTGTATGTATCTTACAATGTTAGAAACACATATAGTCATTACATCTCTATTTAGCTGAGCTTAGCAAAGCTGTGCTACATGGTGTGTCGTACAGCACCATGCTAAAAAATATAAAGAAAAGAAAAAAGGGGAGATAGGAAAGTGGAGAAATGGGGGCAAGCAGGGGGAAAGGCAGGGAGGGATGTGCAGGAAGGGTGTAGGAAAGAACCGTGGCTATCCATTTCTTGTACAGCAACAACTGTGCACTTTGACAGATTTGTAGATGAATTTGGATTTTCAAACCCAAGAGAGAGGGGTGAGGACAACATAACTGCATTGTCAAGTCAATTGGACCAAATTATGTTTCCAGTGGACACATGTGTGTGAAATGAATAACTATGTATGGGACAGTATATATATATATATATATATTTTTTTTTTTTTTTTTGGGACAGGTGCCCAATTTTTTTTAAGGTGGGAGTGAAATGATGGGGAAAGGACATAGGTACGTGTGGGAGAGGTAAGTTGGGTAGGTGAGGATGCATTTGCAAACAGACAAGACAGCAGACAGGGGCAGTGTGTGGCAACAGATTTTTATCTAAAAAATATGTTCCTTCCATCTGGAAAAATTCTTTATTGCACCTTTACACAAAAGTGGCACATCTACAGAGTTTAATAACTAAAGGTCCATTGCAACATTCTTCCCTGCTATAAAAATACTTGAAAAATGTATTCATGCCCAGCTTCTACATCACCTAAGTTCAAATAATCTTCTTAATCTTCTCTCTGAAATTGAACATAGTTTCAGACCCAGCCACAGAGCAACGACCACCTTTCTTCACTTCACTAACACTATTAACCAGCATAAGAACAATGGTAACCAACTGTCAGTCATGTTACTAGACTTATCCAAAGCATTTGACACCATATCACACCATTGAACTCTCTTTTATAAGTCTCTCTTAGGCCTTCCTTACATGATTCCTTAGTTATATATCTGGAAGCAGTCAGATGGCAACAGGACCTTTCTTTTTCTCTCCCAGTTATCATAGGTGTCCCTCGGGGCTCTATACTAGGACTGTTTCTGATCGTATTAGCAAGCTTTTCACTGTCATAGACCAATAAAATATAGTACAATATGCAGATGATTCCACTCTAATATGTGAAATATCTTTCTTGGTTACATACACAAATAATATTAAAATGGAGGTAGTACCACATAATAAATAACTCTGCATTGTAACAGATGACACTCTTAAATTTGATCAACATATTATTTAAATAATTATAAAGACCCAGCAGAAACAAGGCTCCTTTTATACAGCTAAACAGTTCCTTACAGATCCAGTAAAAAAAGTTCTAGTTGCTTTCAACCCTCTCATATGCCTCACCTATAACAAAACTAAACTATACACTAAAATCCAAACTAGCCAACTGTTACAACAAAGTTACTAACTTTGCTACAAACCCCGCACACCAAAATCACTACTGCCAAACCTTAAAACAATTAAACTGGCGAGAGCTTAACAACTACTTAACATGCACCCAGATAATTATTGCCTACAAACTGACATATTATTCCAAAAAATGCTCTACCTTAAAAAATATAATATTGCCTGTGCCCCACTTGAAACCTCTGTTATGATGATAAATTTCTATTAAGCACTGCTAAAACAAATAATTAATCAGGTAACTCACTATACTTCTGTTATATCTCCAGACTCTGAAATGCCCTCAGTACACAAGTAAAATAACTAACAAACTCCCAAGCTATAAAATCCAGTTCATACAATACCTTAGCCAATCTTGGACATGCTCATGTTCATCTCCAGGTTGAGACCTCTAGGGAAAGCACAAACTTCTTTTTACCTGTGACTATTTTTACCCTCCTTTACTTGAATCACTACACCCCTAACAATTTTCCCTCCTGCACTTGAATCACTACACAATCTTCACCCCCCATAAACACTACTCCTCATCCTTTTTCTAACTGCCTTTATTCACCGCTCTACCCTTCTCATGCATTCCCTATATACCCAAGTTATAAACTTTCCAGATAACACTAGTTTGGAGCAAACATCATAGATAGACTAATCCTATATCATGCATGCTCATTCTCCTATAGAATACTAATATCTCCCACCCTTCCATAATTTTATAACTTATTTCTCAGCTATGCTCTTCATTATATCTCTTGAACTATTTACAAACCTGTTTGTATTTAAATATAAGGACACTAAACTTCTTTACAACAATGTTTTTCCTTCTACATTATAAATCCTTTTACTTCCTGCAAGATTTTAAACCTACCAGAATTGTATTGACTTAGATAGAAATACTTTGCTGTATATACCCGTCTTGTTTTATGTTTTTTTTTTTTCATAAAAATGTATTTTTGTGGGGGTTGGGGTTGACAATGTTTCCGAAATTAACTTATTCACTTGTTAATATAAATGTACTGTGATGAAGCTTTTCTACCTTGGAGTCTGCTGAAAATGTACTCTACCCAGTCAGACTTTCCTGGTCAACAGACAAATAAATAAATAAAATAAAACAATCAACAGTAGATTGCTAAGTATTACTCAATGCAACCATCATTTTTGTGTAACCTGTCAAGAATTATCTAGAAAACAGTAACCTGACAGCTGAAAGCTCACACATGAGCTTTTGGCTTAGACAACAGCAAATGTGGTTTTAGGAAAGGAAAGAATTCTACTGCACCCCACTTGTCCTTAAAGCTTTATCCTAACGACCAGGGATTATGATGAAATGACATTCAAGGTGTTCACAAACATTACAAAATTATCAGATTAGGTAAGTCACAATAAACAAATAGCAGAGTTTGTTCTTCCAGTCTAAACCCATTAGTACTCCAATGCTTTAATATCTGCTTAAATAAGAGGACTTGTAGTGCATGCATAGACAAACAGTATTTTCAGCACATGCCAATCAATATAAGGGTCCTACAAGGTTCTCTATTGAATTCTCTACTATTTATACTACTAATAAACTCCTTAAATGTACATCCACACATAGATTATTATATGTAGGTCATCTAGGATCCCAGTAACTTAGGCTTGCATCAGTTTTAAGTATCTGACCAAATACTTTACAGAAGGTTGTTATTAATTCCAGAAACTTAATTTTCAATAGCTTTAAGCAACTCAAAGGTTTGTGGAACACAGAAAATATTTTCCATGGGTAAAGAAAGCCATGGTATAAAGCACCAGATGGAAAGCAAATGAAACACGTTCACACTTAAAACATTTATGGATGTGGCTCAGGCCTTCTCTTTGCCTCTTGTATTTACAAGTGATTTAAATATCCCAAGCCTGCTTTCATTTTGGTACAAATTAGCCAGCTCTTTAAAATTTTAGATGAGGAAAACACTAGTATAAGGTCTTCCTAAGCCAAATATTGAATATGCTATCTTAGCGTTAGAAGGTTAAGCGGCCAAAAATCTAAATAATTATTAATGCAAAAGTTATCATTTCATCCAAGCTGCATCCTGAAACCAGGGAAGCAAGTACAGCTCTGCCATTTTTTAAGAAGTCAGTTGATATTTTACTCTTTCTTAAATGAAAGCTCATATTGCATTCACATTTGTTGTTCTTACCATGTTAGTAAATGTAGAAAGCTCTTTCAACTTGCAATAGTTTCAGCTGGCAATGGAGTGGTGGAGTTTATAGTTTACTTTTTACATTTTTTTTTTTTATCTTCAATTTTGACTTTGAATTGAAGGAGAAGTGCTAGTCCTGGGAACTGCTGAGATCACCAGATGACCTAGCAATGGGTCTGACAACCAGGGATGTAGTTGCATTTACCTATCCACTTAATCCAGACTACATTTGAAGAGCGTGAGAGAATTGCTTTGCTTAACATGAAAGGGAAGTGTTACTCAGGAGATAACTCGTTTAAATAAGTTATCTGTATTGCCCTGCAAGTTCAGTGTGTGCTACAGAGAGGGTTAATTTCTTTAACTAAGTTGTTATTAGTGTTGCTAATTTTGTGAATATGAAGGAGGTCAATAAGGATAGGGTTATTTGAGCCTTGTGGACCAGGCAGAGGTCACCTCCAATGACTTTTTATAAGACAGAGAAGACTTAGAGATTTAGGACATTCTGCATAAGTAAAGAAAATTATGCTTCTGATTTTCGTTGTGAGGAAATGTTGGAGTCTTGCAAACTGAAGCAAATGTCTGGAACAAAATTAATACTGCATTCAACTACAGGCATAATAATAATAAAGGAGTAGAGAAGTATGATAACATCCCCTAATAATAATAAAGGCTTAGAGAAGTATGATAACATCCCATAATAATAATAAAGGAGTAGAGAAGTATGATAACATCCCATAATAATAATAAAGGCTTAGAGAAGTATGATAACATCTCATAATAATAATAAAGGAGTAGAGAAGTATGATAACATCCCATAATAATAATAAAGGCTTAGAGAAGTATGATAACATCTCATAATAATAATAAAGGAGTAGAGAAGTATGATAACATCCCATAATAATAATAAAGGCGTAGAGAAGTATGATAACATCCCATAATAATAATAAAGGAGTAGAGAAGTATGATAACATCCCATAATAATAATAAAGGCGTAGAGAAGTATGATAATATCCCATAATAATAATAATAAAGGAGTAGAGAAGTATGATAACATCCCATAATAATAATAAAGGCGTAGAGAAGTATGATAACATCCCATAATAATAATAAAGGAGTAGAGAAGTATGATAACATCCCATAATAATAATAAAGGCGTAGAGAAGTATAACATCCCATAATAATAATAAAGGAGTAGAGAAGTATGATAACATCCCATAATAATAATAAAGGCGTAGAGAAGTATGATAACATCCCATAATAATAATAAAGAAGTAGAGAAGTATGATAACATCCCATAATAATAATAAAGGAGTAGAGAAGTATGATAACATCCGATAATAATAATAAAGGAGTAGAGAAGTATGATAACATCCCATAATAATAATAAAGGAGTATAGAAGTATGATAACACCCTTGGCCGTGCAGGAAATATTAATAGTAATCAGCTAAACAGGATTTCCTAAAAAAACATACCTGCTTAATGATCAAAGAAGAGCTCATTGCCAACAAATGTTCACAGGCTAGTGATAATTGTGTTTATTTTGTGGTGGGGGTCATTATTATGGTAGAAATCCTCCTGCCCTTGAATCAATGGTGTTTCTAATTGCCAAACAATACAATACTATGTATTTGTTTTGAAACCATGGTTGTAGCATCATTTGCTTGTGTGAATTAGTCCTTCTTGTAGAATCTGATAGTTCTCTGAGGAGTTGAGAATGGCTCCAGGTTGGCAGACATCCAGGGCTGGTGTTAGTATTTTGGGGGCCCCAGTAAATATCAAAGTGGGGTCCCCTAGGCACTTCCAGTCTAATTATCACCTTGTCACTGCCACTCCTCCTAAAGAATGTTTTAGTTAATGCTTCAAACTTTTAGAAGTAGTATGCACAGACTGACCTGTAACTACAATACTCTTGCATTATAATAGGCATATATACCGCACTATGCTGGCCCGGCTTACAAAGGGACATTTACAGTTACTGGTATTTAGTTGCAACAATGAAACACTGCAACATCTCTATGTACAGGTCTGGACTTAGGTGAAATGCACCCTAGGGCTACTGTTTCAGCCCACCCACCCCCTACCCCCTGTCCTCACTTCTATTTATCCCCATGTTAGGATCCCCATACCATGGACATTACATTTTTTTTTCCTTTTCTCACTTTCTATGTGCTCTGAATAGAACTTTAATTTTTTTTTTCTTTATACACAACCTTTTATCCATAGATGGTTTGAACAGGAATGATGTTTAAGGAAAGAAATCCACTGTTGCTGTTCAGCTTTAGTTTTCTTTACATCCTTTCAACATACCTTTCCTGACCAAGACAGTATACTAATATTTTTATATAGCAGGCAGTTATAGCAATATTAAAATGTTTCTCTTGTGGTTGAAAGAAAAGAGCACAGTAATAACCATTTAGGAAATAACTCACATAGGCCATAGCCCAAGAAGCCTTAGGGTTATGTATGCTCTGGGATGCATTTTAGAACATTTTCCCAGCCTTTAAATCCAATTGTTGCCTAAGCAGAAATCATGAATAAGAAAAGAATTTCAGTCTTATTTTTTTTATTCTTTTAAGGAAGTCATAAGTTGTACCCAATGCTTAATGTTCATAGCTGACAAAATATTAACTCATAATAAACTAACAAGCCAGTTGTAATGGGAATGCACAGGTCTTATCTTGCCTGCTTGCAGAAAATGCCTCCGCATCCCTCTGGTGTTAGATTATGATGAAAACAGAGCTTCAAACTGCCACAGTAATGCATTTCAAGTGACTGCTGACATACATATACATAGCATGCCTCCTCACTCTTCACCCCAACCCTCAAAAGCAGCAGTGATTATGAGGAAAGTGAAACAAATAATGATTACAGTAATGTTCATAGGTTCATAGGTTCATAGGTTCATACTAGGCTATCTGCCCGAGGGCATTTACAAGCCTAGCCCATCGTTTTGTGGCTTACGCCACCCCTTTAGTATGGGGAACTATACCCATTATTTTGCTGTGCCTCTGTCGAGCAGTGACACTGAGGTAATCCCTGGGGTATATCTGCGATCTCCCATCCATTGGTCAAGATTTCTCTTGAACAAGGCCAGCGAGGTGCTCTGCCTCACATGTACCGGGATTTTGTTCCACAGCATAGGGAGTCTTTGGGTGATGAATCTATCCCTCCAGCACGTCCTATTAATAGCCGTGTCAAGGTTTAAGTCTCCGCCCTTGTGGCTCTGATGGATCTAGATTTTTGAGGTGAAGCATATTCATCAAATCTGGGTTTGACATGGCCTTGTATGTTAGGCAAAGGTCACCTCTGAGCAAGCGGTGGCGACTGAATAGAGCTGGAGTTCTTTCAGTCGGGCAGCATAGGACAGATTTTGAGACCCTTTATCCTTTTGGTGAGGAACTTTTGTGGCCTCTCCAGCTGCTGCAAGTGTCGGGTCAGATACATTCCGAATGGGGCATTGTACTCAATCATTGGTCTGATGAGTGATGAGTAAAGGGAGACTATGACCTCCCTTGATCTAGATGAGAATCCCTTCATGATAAGGTGGGCAATGTAGAAGGTCTTCCTAACTACTTTAGCTACATGGGTGTCGAATGACAGACTACTATCAACCTGGGTCCCCAGGTCCCTGATAACTTCTTCTGTGCTCAGTGGATTGCCACCTATTTGGTAGCTAGGGGTAACCTTGTTTTTCCCGAAGGGTATGACTATGCATTTTTGGCATTTAACTTTAGGCCGTGGCTCTGGCACCAGTTATCCGTTTCTGTGAGACCCTTCTGAAGGATATCTGTGTCAGATGTGTTTTCTACTATGGCGCCCAGTTTGCAGTCATCTGCAAACTTTGTCAGCCATAACCCTCCTGTGTTTGCTTGTACTTGCGAAAAGTAGATGCCAAACAAGAGTGGGCCCAGGACTGAGCCCTGTGGGACACCACTTGTGACAGGCTTTGAGTCTGACATGGCGCCAGCAGCTCTGACCCTGTGGGTTCTGTCACTCAGCCAGTTTGCAACCCATCTTGTGATGTATGGGTTGACATTTAAGCTGATGAGTTTTTCAATGATACCCGAATGGGGTATTGTATCGAAGGCCTTAGCCAGATCGAGGTAGGCTGTATGGACTGCCTTTCCCTCATCAATGGCTTTGGTGACTGTTTGAAAAAGTCAACCAAGTTTAAAAGGCATGATCTGCCTTTGACAAAGCCAAACTGGGTTGGATCCAAAGTCTGCAAATTCCCTATGTCTTTATTTATGAGGTCCATTATGATCCTCTCCATGGCTTTGCAGATAAGGCTTGTCAAGCTAATGGGCGGTAATTTCCAGGGTCGGTGGAGGCACCGCCTTTGTGAAGTGGTACCACAGTTGCAGTGCGCCACTCCTGGAGTGCGTATCCAGAGGTAAGACTTTGATTAAACAGCTGTCCTAGCTGTGGGTTTAATTCCTCATTGAGTTCATGGAGCACACAGCCGGGGACACCATCAGGTCCCATGGATGCTGTGTTTTTGCTTTGGAGAGAGCAGTTCTCACTTGGGCTGGAAATGTTTGGGGGCTGCAATCGTTTGGTATAGATATCTCTCCTTTTGGGGAGGGGAGAAGTTTGCACTGAACCTGTCAGCCAGTATGTTGGCAATGTCTGTAGGATCAGTAATCTTCACATCATTTTGAACTAGCTCTGAGCATATCTGGGAGTTTCCTCCCAGGTTTCTAACATAGCTAAAGAAGGCCTTATGATTGTCTTTTGAGTCTTTAGCTATTTTTCTCTCGAAATTTGCTTTGGATGATTTTATGAGAGCTCTTAGTTTTTACTTATAGTGATCAAGGGTGTCTTACCTTTTAAGGATTTTGCTCTATCTTGTAGTAGCTTCCTCCTTTTGTTGTAGAGTTTGTTTATGGCTGGGGTCCACCAGACTGGACGCTTGCCTTTGGTACAAAGAGTCTTTGTTTTGCTTGGGATTGCCTTATCCATGCAGTCCTGCAGGTGCTGGTAGAAGGCATTTGTAAGTGATTCAGCGGCTTGAGTACTGTTTTCCGGCTCGGGGCCTTAAAGGAGACCACACTAGTCTTTAGAAGTGTGAAGTCGGCTTTTGAGAAGTTCTTTACTGTGGTCTTTTTATTTCAGGTGGGGGTGGGATGAGGACCTCCAGCGAGATTAGTTTGTGGTCTGATCTCACCAGTGAGGGGTACACCTCCGGTGTTGAACATTGTGCTCCCATGTTCGTGATGATGAGATCAAGTATGTTATCTCCTCTTGTGGGGATGGTGACTAGTTGTTCCATGGCATTTGAGTTTATGAATTCCAGGAACTTTTGGGCTAGGGTGTTTGGGCTTGAGTAGTGTTCCCAGTCTATATTAGGGTAATTGAAGTCACCTAGTATGATGGTGTTTGGTGATACATTTATCCCTCTAGTGTTTTCAGGAAGGCCATGTGAGGTTCCTGAGTTTGTGAGGGTGACCTGTAACATGCTACAATTTGCAGAGCAGTCTTGCCTATGGTTAATTGCACCTGGATGGTCTCAGATGCATCGTCGTTGCCACCAGTCTTGAGGTGTGGGTGTCCTTGATGAATATGGATACCCCCTCCTTTCTTGGTATTGTCCAGATTTTGGGGCGGAGCATGATATGAGGTAAAACCTGATAGCGCTGGGGTGCTCTCAGGAGCCTTGAACCAGGTTTCTGTCACAGCACAGACATCGATGTTCTCCATACTGAGAAGGGCCTCGAGTGCATGCATTTTGAGATTTAGACTTCTGGCATTGAGCAGCATTACCCTTAGTTGTTTTCCTTTTTTGTGTTCTAGGGTGGTAGGTTTAGAATTTGAGCCTTGCCTAAAAAGGCACTATGGGGTGGCAAGAGCCTTTGCCAATATCCGGAATCCCAGGGTGACAGGTGCAAGCCGTCCCTTGCGAAGCAGCGTGGCTTGTCCAGCATGTCATCCCAGGCAGACAGACACTGGATCCCCTTTGAATGACACCAGTGTTTAAGCCAATTGTTAAAGCTGATCATCTTATCTCTGTATTGTGGCATCATTCTTGGTGAAGGTAGGATACTGCTCAAGGTCAGGGTCATACCTGTCTGGGCTACATAATCAGAGAGCTCCTCAATGTCTCTTTTCATGTAGTCCAAGGAGGTACGTCTCAGGTCGTTTACACCAGCGTGGACAATGACTGAATCATATTTGTACCTGCTGTTGAGAGACCTGAGTGCTTGCGTTATGTGGCGGATTCTAGCGCCCGACAGGCAGCTTACTGTGACCTTCTCCTTACTCAGTCTGGTGGCGGGACGTCAGTGTGTCTGACTATGGAGTCACCAATGACTAGTGTGTCTGGCATTGTGTTTGGCCTTAAGGGCTGTGACTGTTTGACACTCTGACTGTGAGGTCTATGTGTTGCAGGTGTTGTGTTCTGAGGTGGTGGTTGTTTGGGTGTCTGCTTTGGTGGCCTCTGCTGTTTTGGTAGATTTTTGATCAGAGCCTCCGAGTATGTCTTTGTGTGTTTATGTGTATGATTTGAGGTTGTAATGGTAATATGTGAGACTGGGTCTATAGTGTGTGTGGTAACCTTCTCCTCCTGACTGGTCTTGCCAGTCCTATGTTGAGAGAGCTCAGCCTCCAGTTTGGCCGTATAGTTGCATCTCTCGCATGTATTTGTGTTTTGTGGGAGGAGGAGAGGGTTGTCTGTGTACATGAGGCAATTGTAACATTGCCTCAATATTCCCAGGTTCACCAGCTGAGCAGGAGAGGACACTAGCAACTGATCCCTCGACATGCTAGAAGGAATAGACAAAAAAACTTTAAAAAGATTCCGGGGACGTGGGTGACCGAGAAATGGGGGTTGCCTTTTTGGGGTACTATCTATGACAAGAGTGCCGTATCAAGGTAATAAGTACTGTAGGAGCAAGTGCTACGTTTAACAGATAGAGAATAGTCTACTTGGAGTCAAGTAGAGATGATCTTTTTAATTATAGGATACGCTGATTAGATCAGTAGTATAGTTCGAGGAAGGTAGTTTTAAGGGAAAATTTGAAGAGTGGACTTTAGGTAGCCCGAATAGTTTAAACCTGCTTAACCGGCGCTGCCCTAGTGTGCAACAGTAGCAACTCTGCGCTAAATCGGGCTAAATCGCGCTAAAGCGTGCTTTATAGCAGGGGGCTGGAAAAGACAGGAAGTGACCCAAATTGGTCAACAAATCACAAGTCACTGCCCTAAACCACTCCTCTGAGGACAAATGAAGGAGTTATGGAAATGACCCCTAGTGGCCAATAAAACTACAGTTTCAAGTCAGTAACCACCTCTCCGGGGGGCAGGGAAGCTGCTCAATGTTAGTCACTGCCACTGTATTCTACTCATTGCACCTATTGCCCCTGCACAAGCTACAATAACTTTATTTGTACACCTGAGTTCTGTGAAAAAAGTCACAGAATGACCACACTGTCCTCAGCCCACATATAAGCTATAATGCCCTCCTCTGCACACCTCTTAAGTTTGACTGGGATGAAAATTAAAGTAATAACCACATAATCCCCAACCGCACATAACTTGCATCAACTTTCTGTACACACAGATCTGAGCAGAGCTGTTTTTTTTAGAATGGATGCAGGTGAGAGCAGATGCTGTTATCAGCCTTCATTCATCCTAACAGGGTCATATCACAGTCTTGTTCGAGATAAAGAGCATAATCAGAAAATGAATATATATTTTTTTGGTCTTCATTTTTCTCAAAACAGAAGTAGCTTTTGTGGGGGCCCTCATACAATTAAGGAAGACTAAGGGAGCTCCCTGAATCCATTTATATTGTTTGATATGTGGGGACCAATAGATTGTTATAAGATTTAATTGCCTGAATGCTCTGTGATATATTTTATGCCTAACGTTTGAAATTCAATTACTTATTAGCTGCATTTTTTACTGATACCCATGGAAATAATATATGTGCCCTGGCATTATTGGGTGTGTGCAGAGAAAAAAAACAATGATATGTTTAAGACACACACACACACACACACACACACACACACACACACACACACACACACACACACACACACGCATAAGCCATAGCAGTACCAGTTCTGTACTTATTTCAGCAAACAGCAGTACATTCAGCCACACCCGATCAGTGACTATTGTTTAGCAGTCATCAAACAGCAGCAGCAGGGATAAGTCACTTTTATTTACCTCATTGAAGAGTGATGCACACCTGTCACTGTCCCTGATTTCACACGCCTGTCACTGTCCCTGATTTCACACACCTGTCACTGTCCCTGATTTCACAGACCTTCCCTGATTTTGCTCATAATTTTGTTCTGTCCTTTGTAAAAAAGTTTGATTTTCTGATAAATCATTCAGGATTACTGACAGTCAATAAATCCATACATAAGAGTTTTATACTTCTTATTGTCCAAAATGCACGTTGATGCAAAAGGTGTTATTCTGTTAACTTTTGAAGTGAATTAGATTAATATTTAAAACATGTTCCTGATATTATTTTTCTTATCACACTGAATTCTTCAGCAAAGAAGTTGAAAGTTATAGTAGCTAGTGTTCTCCCAGCATTTATAAATCTCCCAGAAAGAGATAAGATAACTTGCAGTGGTTGGATGCCCCCAGGGAACAGGGTGCCCCCAGTGACCACAGGGTTTACTGGTGCCTAAAGCTGGCTATGTAAGACAAAACAAACTTAGTCAGCTAATGGCCTCTGACATTAACTTTGAAGTTATAAAAATCAATATCAAACAAGAGCAAGCCTAGTAATGAGCCTTGGAGGGGCATCTCTTCTAATAAGCCTTCAAACAGACAGTGCCCTCATCCTAATTTGCTGGGTTCTTTCTGTTCATGAACCAGTTTTCTATTCAGGTAATAGAAAGAGAAGGGTTGACTTTTAGTTTTATAAGTTTTTCTGTTCTGCATGAGTAAGGAATGATGTTAAAAGCTTTGGCTAGGTTGACATAAGCTGTATGTGCCAAACTGCTTTCATCCAAGGCAACAGTGACCTATTCAAAAGAGTCAACCAAGTTAAGCAGGCAGACTCTACCCTTGACAAACCCAAACTGACTTGGTTGTGGGACTTCAGGCTTCAAATGCCCATGTTTGTGAAATTCATGATAATGAGCTTCATTGTCTTACAGATACAGCATATTAGGTTATGGGTCTACAGCTAACAAGATCACTGGTGGGGCCTCATTAGTGATGGGGAATAACACCCCAGCTCTCAAAGCCTTAGACACAGAGTCATATGAGAGGCTGGTGTCAAACAGTGGGTCAATAACACAATGTTTCATACTATCAGGGAAGCATCCCAGCATGGTTTTTAGGCCCCAGAAAGTTAGTATTTCTCATCTCTGCAGAGAACCTTTATCACATGTTCGGTGGTGATATTTGGGAGAAAGGCAACAAGGATTCAAGGACATGTTGGCAAGGTAGAGAAAGGGGGAGAAGTTTGACTAAATTTGTCTGCTAATAGGTCAGCTATGTGCTCGGGGGCACAGTAGCTGGAGGGATTATATATCAACTCAGAGGAGTGTCTGGTGTTTCTGAGGTTCTTGATGTAGTTGAAAAGATTGTGATTGTTTTTTACACTGGATGCAGTTTTGAATTCATACTTGGCATTGGAAGATCTGATTTTGTCTCTGAGCCCTTTCTTAACTTCTTTAATTTAGTCTTCAGGCATGGAGTTTTCAGTTTGTTATTAAGTGATGGGTGCTTTTTCTTTTGTTATAGAGCTTGTTTATGGTACAGTTCCATGAAAAGGATTTATTCCTAAACTTGGTACTATATTTGTTATAGATCAGGACCAATGTCATAGTGCAGGTACTAAGGTGAGAAAGAAAACATTCCAGGAATGCAGAAATGCTTGCTGTAGGTTCTTGAAGGGGTGAGGAAATTTAGAAACTCCTTAGGTCATCATAAAGTTGAAGTAAATTTGCCTTAGACAAATATCCAAAGTTGTAATGCTTTGTGAACATTTTGAGCTGTGTTCTAATAATGAGTACCACTACTTGATGGTTATACCTAACCAAGGGGGGTGCACTTGTTGGTGCAGTGGATAATGATGCTGACTTTGTAATAAATGGGCCTAAATGGATCCTCTGGTAGGAGGGCATGCAATCTGGTCTAATGAGTGTACATTAACAAAGTCTAGGAAGCACTGGGCATATTTGCTTATGGTACTTTAAATATTCTGGTTACTAGATGGAAAACTGAAATCCCCAAATATAAAACACTTGGTAAATAGTAAGGGATACCAACATATTTATAAAGTCTCATCAGCTGTGGATGACCTACATAAGGTTCTATAGTTTGCCAGGAAATGGAAAGGCTCTGACTTACAGTTGCAATGATGTGAAGGAGTTTGCCATCATTATCTAGTGGCGTCAGTCTAGAGGTGAAGGAGCTGTACAAATAATAGGTTGTGTCACAACCAGTTACAGTGGTACCCACAGCAGAAGATCTTTTAGCAGTGACACAAATGTCTATATTTTCTAGGATTAGGGAGGTTACTAAGGAGGACGGTTTCTTATTTAAGCTTCTAAAATTGATCTGTATTACTCATATATCATTCTGATTTGGTTTGTATGGACTGGCAGGTGAAATAGGATTACATTGCCTGAGGGTCTTTGTATGGGTATAGAATGTCATGCCCAATATAATAAAGCCCTGAGATAAAAGATGCAGGTCATCCATGGTAAACCAAATACAAGTCAATCATCTCCATACAGGTTGACATGTAACTCTAAAAAATAAATCTGTGATTATTCCCTTTCTCTATGATATGTTGCACCAACATATTCGTATATTTCTTTTAACTTACAGTATGTTAAATTTTTTCCCAATATAATATTCATTGCATGTTATGCATGAAGCTAAATATGCTATATGTACAGTATTACAGTAAGCATAATGTCTAAAAAGGTATGGTCAACCTTTCTTTTTGAATTTATAGATTTATCAGTACAATTTATATGTATACAGGCTAAACAATCGTTGAGTGGAACAGTGCCTATTCTGATTTTTCTCCTAACTGGTAGTAAATTCTCATAACATAATCATCTTTTTAAGTTCTTTTTAATTTTGAAAGTAACATTCAGTGACTCTCCCACTAACTCCAATAATTTCTTATCAGTATGATCACATGAATAAATATTTAATTCAGCTGCTGAGTATTCAAGCAATGTCTCCCAAAATCTAAAAAGTATTGCTAAGGATATTACTACTACTTATCTGATCTAGCAAAATAAATACCTGTTAACTCAAGTGTCCTAAGTTTTGTCCCCTAACATCCAAACTACAGCATTGCCTATCAGTGGAATAGGATGCCTAGAAACACAAACAGCAATATGAAACATTTTAGTCTAGAAAGCACTAATCAGGGACATTCTTATGTCATATGAATGTAATCAGTGTTCCTTTTTTTTAAATAACATCTGGAGCATAAATTTTAATCTCTTGTGATACCTAACTTTGGAGTGCTGCCGTACATGAAACACCTTAACTAATTAATACCTATGTGGTTTGTAATGTTGCACCTCTTACAGCCTGCACATATCCTTGCATTCCAGAGCATTTTCTGAAAACTTAACTTAAAAAACATAATATAATCAAGGTTTTTCTACTGAAAGACATCCTAGATTAACAATCTTAGTGCCATTTTATTAATAAATCCTTGACATTTCTATTTCTGGCTATTATATACTAGTTAGTCACTTAGTTAAAAAGTTAAACCCAAGAAAGGTCTGGATGCCATAAGAAGCTATATCTGTTTACTGGAAGTATACAAAAAAGGCACAGTACAGTCAAAACAATTACTATCTCTAAACTTCATCCATCCCATTAACATTCTACACCAAGTTCTTCTTGGTAAGTGCCCAACACACCATATAACCTCTGATTGGCACTGTTGGAGTCCTTCAAAATGAAAAATAAAACAGCACTAGTTTCCAAGTCCGCCTTCCAATATAATTTGAAACAGGCTCTAAAAAAGAGGTAGAAGCATGTTCTACTTTTAAAATACTACTGGATGATTGTCCCTGTACTATGAAATTCCTTTTCGTATTCCCCACTATCTCCTTTATTGTATGATACATACAGTCGGCCTTATATGGATGTCTCACTCTCAAGTAATCTAAGTCTAACTCTTAGAAAAATGTTTACATGCTGTGTTTGCTTCAGATAACCTGGACCTACTGTCTGACTTCTGTCTTAGAAATGGAAAGGAACCATGCTGAAATCTCATAAGAGCTTAGGACTTCAGTTTCTCCAAATCTACAATGGTTTGCAAAGAAAATGTCAGTGACTCTTGAGATATCATCCATGGCCCCACAAATGTTAGCTAGTATCCACACTACCAGTTACATCACAACTCTCAGAATAAGCAGTTTAATTTGCTTATCTTTCCACACCTCTTGCAGCTTCCATCCTAAACATTGATTCACTAAAATCTTAACTCATTGTTTGAATAAACAAATTAGCCTCTCCCCATCCTTTACAATATTTTTTGACTGCTACAACCTTATGATTTTTTTAACTCTGGATCCTGTAAAAAAATATTATAGACCATATGACTGACTTTCCAAAATGCTGATGCTTTTGAATGACGATCGTGGTTCAGTGGGGGTCAGGAAATATACCCTCTTCCTCACTGTAGTACGATCTCAGAGTTGGTGTATAAAAATTGCAGAGGGTGCAGGGTGCACAGGGAGGCTTGCCTCTCCTGTAAAAATGTGCATTTTTTTGTTTTCTCTTGTTCGACATTTCAGAAATTCAATCATATGGTCTCAACCATATGAAGATCAACTTTGCTTTGAGTCGATCTTCTGAATGTGATTTATATATATATATATATATATATATATATATATATATATATATATACACACACATATATATATATATATATATATATATATATATATATATATATATATATATATGGGTCTGCTGTACAAGTTTGAAATTACACTTCTTCAAACTCACACAGTAGACCCTGGGTTACGAGAAAGTGCACTTCAGCAAAACCCACTTCAACAAATGGGCTACTACTGACTTTAGTGCAGTAGTTATGGACCTTAGGGTTAGGGCACAGGTCATAGTAAGGGGATAGCCCTACTAGCTATCTCCTTAACGTGACCCGCGCCCTAACCCTAAGGTCCATAACTACTGCACCACAGTGGAGGACATAGCATGTTCTCCTGCTGTCCTCCACTGTGGTGCAATCCGTTCGTTGAAGCTGAGTTCGCGAAAGTGCACTTTTGAATAAGTGCACTTTCACATAACCGAGCGGTCTACTGCTCTTTTTCGAATATGTGGTATTCGATGAAAAGCAATAGACCCATATATATATATATATATATATATATATATATATATATATATATATATATTTATTTTTATTTATTTATTTTACATTTGTTAACCGGGAGAGTCCGACTGGATACATGTCCATTTTCAGCGGAGGCCCGGGGAGAAAAGCTCCAAGTACATAACAGACATATGAACATTGTTAATGCAAAAAAGGAAGATAGTTGAGTTCTAAATACAATATAAAGATACATCACATCTTGGGAAAAAAAACAACAGCAGCATATAAAAAAAACATAGGTCAGTTACAAAGGCGAGGCGCCTTGTTAAAAAGGGTCTAAGGATAGTGAGGTAAGAGAAGGGTAAATGATAGTGGTTAATCAGGTTTGGAACAGGGACATTGCCAGAGAGTATTGAGAAGGGGTTTAAGCTTTTTTGAATTGTAGGAGTGAGGGTTCTGAGGTGAGCATGGTCGGTAGGGAGTTCCACATTTTACCTACAAAGTTTGAGAATAGAGAATCCCCAGCAGAATTATTGGCTTTGGTAGTTTGAGCTAAGATCTTATTGGAGGAGCATAAAGATTGCAGGTTAATATAGGGGTGAATGATGTTTTTCAGAGCTGGTGTTTTCTCTGGGTGATACAGTATCTGGTGAGCCGTTTTGAGTTGGTTGAAATGGAGTTGGCTGGAAAACTCTAACCACCCTAGTTGCTTCAAGTTAGTGCAGTGGTGCGTTCTAAAGGTGGAATTTGTGGCAAATCTAGCTATGTGATTGTAACAAGATGCAAGTTTGTTAAGGGTTGTCTTGTTTAGGTTTGTAAAGAGAGGGGAGGCATAGAAAAGAGTTGATAGTAGGTGTGTGCTGGCAATTGTAATTTTAGCGTGAGGCGTGAGAAAGTGTTTTACTTTATAGAGAGAGCCAAGCTTTTTATTGACGGTTTTGATGGTAAGATTGAAATGGGTGTCAAATTTAAGGGAGTTATCAATGGTAACAACTATTTGCTTTGTGTGAGCTTCTGGTGATATAGTGATTCCATTGGAGGATGTAATAGAGAAGGTGGGGGGAAGAGTCTTGTTAGTGGGTGAGAAAGTAAGTAGTTTTGTTTTGTTGGGGTTGAGAACTAGTTGTCGACTTGAAAACCATTTTTCTATTAGGTTGAAGGTGTCTTGGGTTGAAGCAGTGAGGTCTGCCAGGTTGGAGGCAGTGCTGATGATAGTCGAATCATCTGCATATTGAATGCATGTGGCATGGGGGGTGATTGTGGGCAGGTCATTAACAAAGATGGTGAAGAGAAGAGGGCCAAGAATAGATCCTTGGGGAACTCCAAGTGTAACAGGTAGGCATGTAGATAATTTGTCCTGCCATAAATCAGCCTGTTGCCTATTGGACAGGTAGGATTGGAACCATTTCAGCGTGGAATTGCTGAGTGATAGTTTTTTTAATGTATGGAGGAGTTGAATGTGGTTCACCATATCAAAGGCCTTGGAGAGGTCTAAGAAAAGAGCAGATGATAGTTTATTATTGTTTCTGAAGTTATTGATGGTATTAGAAAAGGATAGTAGGGCTGATGTGGTACTGTGATTTGGCCTGAAGCCATGTTGGGAGTTAGCTAGAATTTTATTTTTGGTGAGGTGTTCCATCAGTTGTTTGTGGACACACTTTTCCATAATTTTGGCCAGGGGTGAGAGTATAGCTATAGGTCTGTAGTTGGTTAGCTCTAGTGAGCTACCACCTTTATGGAGAGGAATAATGTGGGACATTTTCCATATGGAGGGATGAAGGCTTCTGACAAGGTACGGTTTATGATTATGGAGACGGGATAGGAAATGGCCTCAGCTGCTTTTTTGCAGAAACTCAGCTGGGAGAAGGTCAGCTGCTAGCTTAGTGGGTTTTAGTTTTTTAAGAAGAGATGTTATAAAGGATATGGGTACTGGATCGAAGGTAAATAGATGATCTGATGTAGTTGTAGTATTCTGCTGGCATGGGTAGTGGAGTGGGCTGGTTGTTTGTTTGAATTGTGTGGCCAGGGATTGTATAGTTTCTGTGAAGAAACTATTGAATGTGTTAGCAATGTTTACAGGGCACTGTTGTTTGCAAGTTGTTGGAGTGGGGGTGGTTGCCTGGCCTGGGTGCAGGAGCTTGTTTAAGCCTGCCCAGAATTTTTGTGGATTATTAAGGTGTTTGTGTTGGAGGTGGAGGAAGAAGTTTTTTTTATCATTTAAGATCATTCTTTTAGTTTCATTTCTAAGTTGCCGGAAGGTTTGGTGGGACTGTGGGTCTTTAGAGGTACGCCATGTGACCCACATCTTGTTTGTAGATAGGATTTTGGATTTTGTTTCCTTAGAGAGCCATGGTGCGGTTTTGGTTTTAGTTCTAATGGACCGTATTGGAGCATGGGAATCTAGAATCTTGAGGAAGGTGGTGTTGAAGTAGATAACTGCCTCTTCAAGAGGAAGAGACTTGAGTATTTCCAGTTGTGGGCTTTAAGTTCAGTTTGAAAAATGAAGGCGTTGAATTTATTATTGTTCCTGATTTTTTTTATGGTTGTAAGAAGGGGGGTGATATTCTTGAATTTGATAACATAGGTGAGTAAGTGATCACTCATGTCCTCTGGGTGAGTACCTGCTGAGTACTGGTCAGGATCTTTATTAGTAAGGATCCAGTCCAGGATGCTGTCTTTGTTTTGGGGTTTACCTAGTCTGGTAGGAGTGGATATGAGCTGAGAAAAGCCATGTAGATTTATGCTGCTAGATGGGGAGCTAGATGAGAAGGAATTCCAATCGATGTTAAAGTCACCTAACACTATGGATTCCTGGGGGTGAGTTTGAGTGAACCAGTGGAGAAAGTCCTCTAAGGTTTTGTTATTATTGTTGCCTGGGGGGATGTAAATACATGCTATATTTATGATTTTATGTTTGTTTGGTTGAAGTTTTACAAGTAGAATTTCGGCATTGTTTGTTAGGAGGGGTTGTGGAGAGGCAAGGGAGATTTGTAATGTATTTTTGTAGAGTATGGCTACACCGCCACATTTACGAGTTATTCGGTCTGCTCTTAGTATATCATACCCTGGTGGGATTATCTGTGTGTCTTTCGTACTTGGTTTAAGCCAGGTTTCTGTGAGACATAGTAGGTCTGGGGAACAAGTAGCTAAAAGGGCATGTAGGTTGTGAATCTTATTGTTTACACTTCTGATGTTTAGATGACAGGTCAGAAGAGAGTTAAAGGGTCTAGAGTTTAGATTGAGAAGTGGAGGGGAGGATAGGGTGGAATTACAATTAAGTGGAGGGGAAGGGCCAGGGTTGGGGTGGATATCACCATCTGTGGCTAGTATATATATATATATATATATATATACAGAGAGAGAGAGAGAGAGAGAGAGAGAGATATGGATTCGTATCACTTCACTGAAAGACCATTTCACTGAAACCCATTTCACTGAGACCAAATCACCTAAAGTTCATTTCAGTGAAAGTTCATTTCACCTAAAACTCATTTCACTGACAAGTAGTACTCTAAGGCAAGTCAAAGGTATATGTAATTTACCCCACTGTAGTGCAATCCTGGTATATATAGTTAGAAGGTTGTGGGGGGATGTGCCCCCCCACACTGGGGTGTGTAGGCAGAATAGCCCCCCACTTAATTTGTTTTTCTGTTTGGTTTTGTTTTACATTATTTGGTAAAACCAAACTAGGTGGGAGCTACGTCCCCCCATACTCCCCAACTATAAATACTAACACCAGGATCGCACTACAGTGGGGAAAAATACATATACCTTTGACTTGCCTTAGAGTACTACTTGTCAGTGAAATGAGTTTTAGTTGAAATGAACTTTAGGTAATTTGGTCTCAGTGAAATGGTCTTTCAATGAAGTGATACGAATCCACACACACACACACACACACATATATATATATATATATATATATATATATATATATATATATATATATATATATCTATAGAGAGAGAGAGAGAGAGATAATTTCCTTAACATGTCCAAGAACCTCTTGCATTTTAACTGATCTACCAAAACATCTGTCATTCTATGTAACTATGTAATGTCTTTGATAGACAAGGAATTGTTATTGATTTCATCTACTGATGTCTTTAGCATCATGCCAATAATGTTATGATTTTATGTTTTTCTGAAACAGGTTAGTGTAGGACAATATTTCTAACATTATAAAGTAGAGTTTAAGAAGTACCAAATAGACAAGGGCAATATACTTAAGTAATAGATACAAATTAACAACAATCACCCTTTCTCACAACCTCGGTGCATGCAAGCATTAAATCTCATTTTCCACAGAAGAAATTATCAGCCTACAAAATATTAATAAATGAAGTACTTCATTACTACATCACCCAGTATCTTATAATGTTCACATACAATCCATCCTTGGGACTACAGAATTTCTTTCAGACAATATCATAGATTACTTAACATCCTTCTCTCATCCAAACATAGGTCATCAGGTATGTAGAGTATATGAGTGAGTATATTTACTGAAGACATCCCAGATAACTTCACTTTATTCATTTACTAATCATGTTCCCTCCATAGTCAGGAAATCCTTCTATCTATCCCAGTTAACTTTATTTATTTATTTATTTATGTATTTATTTATTTATTTCCAGTTTGATGACCGGGGAGGTCCACTGGGCTCAGCGAGCCCATTTTCAGTGGATGCCTGGGGAGATAAGCTCCACTTTACATAGTTTAGCAGCAAAATGTTTGCTTTACATACATTAGTTACAGGTGTTACATAGTTTAGTTACAAAAATGTTTGCTTTACATACATTAGTCACAGGTACAATTGTGGAAAAGAGAAAGCCTTTACAATTTCACTTCATGCAAGAGAACAGGCATAAGATTGTGGATACACAATACACATTTGTTATTTACACTATTTACATTTGTGATAGGCTAGGTTGAAGACAGTGGTAGTCAGGTGTTAAGATGGTAGAAGTGTTTATTAGGTAAGGGGGGAAGGGTGCAGTTGCATTTCCTGTTAGAGTAAAGATAGGAATGTAGCTGAGTTTTAAAGGTTTCAAAGTTTTTGCAGGTTCTTAGAGAAGAAGGAAGCGAATTCCATTTTTAGCTAAGGAGAATGATAGCAGAAGCCGCCCAGCAGGGTGGTTGGGTTTGTGAACAGAGTAAGTTTTGGTGAGTAGATCTGAGATTTCTCTGAGGGGTATAAGGTTGAAAGATGTTGGTTAGTGTAGGGCACTTAGAAGGATGAATATTAGTCTGTGGGCTGTGGAGATTTGAAGATAGTCTAGGTGGTTGGAGAGATCAAGACAGTTTAACAAATGTAGGGTGGTACAATGGTGGGAGGAGAATTTGGCTTTGGTTGCAAATTTGGAAATTTTATTGTAACAGATTTCCAGTTTGGAGGAAAGGGAGGCAGATAAATTTGTTCGAAGAAGAGCCTGGTACAGTAGTGAGGGGAGTAGATAGGTATTGGCTAGAGTTACTCTGGTGGAAGGTGTGAGGAAGTGGATGTTTCTGTATAGCAAGACAATTTTTATATGGGTTTTCTTGATGTTTTGCTGGATGTGAGTATCAAATTTTAGGTGTTCATCGATGGTAACTCCTAGAAGTTTGGTAAAGGGAACAACCTCTCAGGTGGAGTTGTTTTGGCTAATGATTTGGAATGAGTTTTTATCAATAGGGGATGCTTTAGAGGGGGAGAATAGAAGTATTTTGGATTTGTTGGCATTTAGAGAGAGATGGTTTTGGAGCATCCACTTTTCAGTGGTGGAGAAGGCTGATTGTGTCATTGTTTGGAGCTCTGGAAGGTTAGAGGGGCAGCAGATTAATGTAGAATCATCTGTGTATTGCACAATATTGATGTTGGGTAAGGATTTGTGAAAGTCATTAATAAAGATGTTGAATAGCAGTGGACCTAGTATGGATCTTTGAGGTACCCCAGTGGGGGTAGGAAGGAAGATAGAAGTACTTTTTTCCCATTTTACAGCTTGAGACCTGTTAGATAGGTAGCTGGAGAACCAAGATAAGGTATTGTGGGAGAGATTAAAATTGGAAGGATGGTTTATGAGGTGGGTATGGAAGATGGTATTGAATGCTTTGAACAGATCCAGTAGAACTGTAGATGCTATTTTTCCAGAGCCGTGGGCAAGGTTTACTGTGTGTAAGAAGGGCAGTGATGGTACTATGGCCAGGTCGGAAGCCATGTTGGGTAGGAGTGATTAGTTGATTATTGGCTAGGAATGGCATAAACTGAAGGTGGATGCATTTTTCTAGGAGTTTAGAGATAGGGGAGAGGATAGCTATGGGGCGGAAGTTTGAGACATTATTGTTTTTGCCACCTTTATGGAGAGATAGAATAAAGGTGGCACGCCATAATTTGGGCACATAGGATTCCAGCATAGATCTATTGATCAAGATGCTGATGGGGAGATTGATGCCATCAGCAGCTATTTTTAGGAAGGTGGATGGGATGTTGTCAGGGGTATTGGAGCATGGTTTTAGTTTAGAGAGTAATTTCTTTATGTGGGAGGTTGAGATGGGTTTGAGCGCAGATGTAGGAGGAGGAATAGTAGGGGGAGAGGATGGTTGGATAGGTTGAGGGGATGGGTTATTGATTGAGAAGGTCTTGGTCAGTTCTGCTATAGAGTTTGTGAAGAAGGAGTTGAATAGGGCAGCTATTTCAGGCTCAGATTTATGGTTGTTAGGGCAGGGGTTGCTTTTGATACCTGGGTTGAGAAGGGAATTAATGGAACTCCAGAACTGTTTGGGGTTGTTAGATTGGTTAAACTGAAGTTTGATATAGTAAGACTTTTTATATCTAATGACTTGTTTTTTAGTAAGGTTGCGTAGTTGCTTGTATTTAAGTAAAGTTTCAGGTTGTTTGTTATTGAGATAGGCTTTCCAGGTTTTATCTCTTTGTAGCATACGTTTTTTGGTGACTTTATATAGCCAAGGGGTGGTCTTTGTTTTTACTCTTTTTGTTCTTATTGGAGCTAGGCAGTTCAGGGCATTTATGAAGGTTGAGTTGAAAAATTCTACGGCTTTGTCAAGTGGAAGTGTTTTTAGGGGGCTCCAGAGAGATTACGTGTTTGAATATAGTGGTGTTGGTTAGGAGAGGAGAGGGTAGCTCTATGGTTGAAGGCTGGAATGTGGTCTCCTAATGGGTCAGGTATTATGCCCGATTTTATAACTTTATTAGGATGGGATACAAGGATCCAGTCTAGAATGGTTCTGGGGGCGTTGGTTTGTTAGGTCTGGTGATGGAGTTAGTTAATTGGAAGTAAATACATAGACTGATGGATATGGTAGGATTAGGGTTATTGATTTTGTTCTAATCAATATTTACATCTCCAAGTATATAGGTTTCTAGCTTAATATTGGTGGATGTCCAGAGGAGGATTTCCTCTAGAGTAGTGATATTATTACCAGGGGGGGGGGGTAGAGGGATATAATGCAAATGCCTTTGTGGTTATTTATTTTTAGGAGGCCAACTACTAGTTCTGCATTTTAGAATGAAGGGATAAGATTGGGATAGGGGCTTATGGATAGTTGGTTAGTGTAGATTAAGGCTACACTATCACCTTTTCTATTTATGCGGTCATTTCTCAGACATTGAAATCCAGGGGGAAGGAATTCTGAGTCACTAATATGTGGTTTTAGCCAGGTTTCAGAGATGGCTACAATGTTGGGTAGGTTATGGTTTAGCCAGGCGTGAAAGAGGGCTACTTTGTTTTTTATACTCTGGGCATTGATGGCAAGGAATTTGAGGTATTTGAGGGTGGTTGGATTATTTTTGATAGGGGGACACTGACTAGGGGCAGTATTTGGTCCTGGGTTTGGGTGTATGTCCCCAGCTAGGTAGAGGTAGTTGAGGAAGGAAAGTAGTGTTTTTGATTTGGAATTAATTGGATGTGGACAGTAGGATATTAGTTTAGGTTTCCAGTATGTAACTGAGGATGTGAAAATTTTTATTTTGAAGTAATAGAGTGGATTGCATTCTGCTGGAGAGGCAGATATGTTGTGGAAGTGTGTTTTTGAATCAAGTGGAAGGGGGCGGTGAGATATGGGTAGGATAGGGAGGAGGGGTGTAGTTGGGTATAGGTGTAGAGGAGGTGGCTTGGTATGAAGGGAGTAGTAGTAGAATGCAGATAGATGGAGTAAGAATGGCAGTGTGTAAAAGAGAAGGCATGGTAGAGGATAGAGGTATAGATGTAGTAGAATAGGGATCAAGAAGAAAGGGAGAGAGTAGATTTGATTGGCAGGAGGAGGCAAGCTGGGAAGGGGCTGCTGAGTAGAAAAGGATTGGTAGATAGTGAGGGGGGAGGGCTTTACAGTGTAAATAAATGTAGGAGTGGTGGGGTGGGTGAGAATTGGGGGTAGGGTAGGGGATCAGAATGAGCCCGCAGGGCGAACAGAGCGGGAAGAGATGGAGAGAAGGTATCTGACAGAACCCAGTCAGCTTTAGGAGAAATGTGTGATTTTACCAGACAGACAGAAACATCAGAGGTAAGTCTATACTACAGAGAATGAGGGGAGAAAGGTAGTACTTCAATGTGCCAGGAACAGCAGGCTAGTGGAGTTTAAATGTAGGGAGAGTGGGTTTGGCTTGGGAGAGAGCAGAATAGAAAAGTAGTCTATAAAAGAAGTGTGTGGGCAGAAATATATATCAGGTGGCTTAGAGGGTAGGAGGGATTGAGGTGCAAGAGAAATAGAAACCACAATAGGCTGCTTGACTAGCAAGGGACAAGGTACAGGCAACACAGTAGTGAGGCACAGGTAGCAGAATTAAGTTTACAAATGACAATAATACACTATTAGAGTTTCTGCAGAGGGGTTATCTGTTTGGAGCACTTCAGAGGGTTTGGCAGTGTCCTGTAATGGAATTCCTTAGAAGGGAGGTTTCTTAGGATGTAGTAAATGGGCTGGAGCACAGCACACACAGCTGTAATGAGAAGAGCAGAACAAACACAAGTATTAGTTGAGCAAGGGAGTAGGAAAGTACTCTCAGTGGTAACTAAAGGGGAGAACAAGGAGTATTGAGAAGGAGGGTAAAGAAAGAAATGTAACAAGGTAAGGAAGCAGCAAAGATGAAACACAACACTAAGACAAAAGAGCTAGTAGTACATCTAACAGAACCAGTACAACAGGACTTTACAGCAGTTGTTACATAATACAGTTTTCACAGTAGTGCAAAAACAGGTAATTACTAACCCTAGTATCTAACAGAGCTAGAACAAATAAAGAAGACAAATACTTGCAGCAGTTGTTAAATATTACAGTTTTCACAGTAGGACAACTCCAGGCAGCTACTAACCCTAGTAGCAGTTATTAACTGACACAGATGTTACAGTAGGATAAAACTAGGCAACAGTAACATTATATAATAACATGTAATCTAGACAACCTATCTCAGGGCATTGTCTGAGTAACAAACAGCCTACAATGGCATATTAATTTAGGAAATGTCCTGGATTATAAGGAGGACTACAGACACTATGAGGAAGTGGAGCAGTCAGCAGCAATAGCGTTTTTCAGTCTGCACTATGAAGTTAAACAAACAGCCTACAAAGGTGTTTTACTGCATGACATGTCTTTAGTTAACCTTATTTTGCAGTCAGCAGCAAGAGCACTTAGCTATCTGCATTAAGAATATAACATACAGCCTACAAAGGCATAATACTTTGAGCAATGGTGCTATGAAGTTAAACAAACAGCCTACAATAGCGTTTTACTGCATGGAAAGTCCTCAGTTAACCTTATTTGTGGTCAGCAGCAGTAATGCTTATCTATCTGCATTAGGAATTTACCAAACAGCCTACAAAGGTGTATTGCTTTGAACAATGGCACTACGAAGTTAAACTTCCAAGGAGATGTTTTCAAGATCCAAAGAAATCAACTTACACCTGTACGCTTTGCTAATCAGATTCATCATTTAATACAGTACTATTTTTGTTATGTACAAATCCAAGTATATGCCTCACCTGGAATGGCCCCATTGATTTTAATGAAAAATTAATCTTTCACCTATCCCAAAAGATTAGCATGACTGTCCTTAGACTCACTGGCCCCAGACTACTTTGAGGTGACCTCCATCTCACTTTATAAGCTATGACCTAATCTTATTGGAAGACCAAACCAAAAATATGCACGGAAGACAAAGTGCACGGAGCAAACCAATGTAATGTTGAATCCAAAAAAATATCCAGCACAAGGGAAAGATGAAAAAATCTTTTAAGATTTTATTGTGGCAAACCCGGTGGTGGTGCTGCGGTAGCATTGTCGCCTCACAGTAAGACGCTGTCCGGTTCGATTCTCAGCTAGACCGTCTTCTGCGTGGTTATATGTGTGAATGGGCGTACCTTCATTGAAGGTTGCGCATCAGGGCTGGTAACTCGGCATGTAAAAATCAGCTACCAATCATTAGCGAACCGGAGTTCTGCTGTGGTAACCCCTAACTGGGAAAATCCAAAAGACACAACAACATTGTGGCAAACCCCATAAATACAATAAAAGCAAACCAGTTTCAGCTAGAAAATATAGCCTTCTTCAGTGCATCAAAAAACATTCATTAGGGCAAACTCTTAAAGCTGCATATATATGTATATATACGTGCCAAAGACTTAATCACTTAATTGAAATTATCCATCAATTGGTTCAGACCAGAACTAACGTAACTCATTCAAGCCTGGTTTAAATAAAGCACCTAATCTAATAATCCAAGAGGATTCTTTTTGGTTTAATATATTGTGCCATCCAGCTTTACATGACCTATTCATATGTATTTTGTATATTATGGGAAAGGTGAATTTGGCAGTTTTCGTGTGTTAGAGTGTGTTTGTAGAGGGCATTAGAAACCCTTTTATTTCTTATTTCACTTAAGTGTTCACTGATTCTATGTCTGAAGGGTCTGGATGTTTGTCCAACATAAAATGTAGAACAAAAGCAAGTGGTCAAATAAACAATCCAATCACTGCTACGATTTCCAAAACATCTTATGTCATAAATTTTAGATGTGTTGCAGCTAGTGAATTCCTTGGTCTGAGATACATGTGTGCAAGCACTACAATGACCACAAGAAACACACCCTAATAGTATGACGATTCAACGTTTCTGATTTCGTGCTTCAGGACGATCAATGTTTTCGCGGTTCAATGAAGGCGTGTCGGCATTTAGGTATTCAGGTAAGTAAACGTTCATGCTTTTAATATAGACCCCCATAGAACAGGTGGGGTATTCTGAAACTACAGTTGTTCCAGATTATCACAAGTTTCTGTACCTCATCTTGGTGAAAGGTAGACAAAAGTATTTTGAAGATAGGTACTAAATTAGACATAACTATTATTGTCTGCAGTTGTCCATGAGGAGAAACACTTGCCTGAGCAATCCAGCATGTTTAAGTCCAAGGGAGAGACAGCATTTCACTTCAGTTAGTTGCCACTGGCAAGTGTAAACATGGACTGGGTAATGACCAGTTAGATACACAGGTTACAACTGCTGTTGATATTCTAAAAAATATAGTGATAGGAAATTACTTTGATGTTACAGTACACTTTGTTCACACAGTTACATGCACACAGGCATGCAGACAAGCATCTCTAGAGAGTATTAGCAGGATGAACCAGCTAGCACCCACACCTTCAAAAGAGGCAGACGTTGTCACCATTTCAGGAAAAGGGCTAGGTAATAGCAGCTGGTAGGGGTGAATAAAAGATATCGGTTTCAAAAAAGTATGGAACTTCATCTGAATGTGGCTATTTTATGGAAAGGTAGTTAGTAACATTAGGTCTAAAACCATTCTTCTGTTTTCAAGGACTGTAGACTTCCTATAGAAAGGGAACTGGGTGGATTGTGAAGACAGAGTTTCAACATTTACATATTTCAGACTACCTTAAAAAATTGATGGAGGTAGAATGAAGTTTCTGACTTCTGAGAGCAGAGGGAGTCTATATAGTTGGTCAAGAGAGTATTGTACAGAAAATAGATGCCCAAAGTAGGGATAAATGAAAAATTAATAGAGCATTTGGTTGTTCTGAGGGTCTACCATCAGACATTTTTGGCCATAGCCCATGATATTCATTTACCAGCTCATCTAGGTATAAAGTGTACAAAAAAGAATGGTTATGCAACATTGGGTGTTTCAGTTGTTGCATGTGTCTGGACACATATGTGCTGAAGAGTGCATTATATTCAATGATTGCCCTAATGAGGGCTGAGAAAAGGGGGACAACAGCATCTCTATCGCTAGATATAATACATTTGTTTTTAAACTGTAAAATATAGAAGGACTTTCTTACAACATTGGAAACATTGGTCAAAATTTAGGTCATTGGTCAGCTCTTAGGGGTGCATTGATAATGTGGTAGTTCCCTGGGATAGATGACTTCTCAAAGGATAAAATAATGCTTTTTTGGCAATTAGTTTTAGTCAGATTTTGGCACCAGTTATTCATTTGAAACAAATCTTCCTGCTGGATTGCTAAGTCATTTGGGAATCCAAATGGGAAACTGTCCCCTCCATCTTGTATATATATATATATATATATATATATATATATATATATATATATATATATATATATATATATATATTACATTTTCTTTTCATATATACATAGGTTCATAGGTTCATAGGATGATACTAGGCTATTGACCCTGAGGCCATTATAAGCCTAGCCAAGAATTTTGCCCATATTCCGACAAAGTCAGCAACTATTTCCCCTGTCCAGCAATGACACAGGTAGGATCCCAGGGGTGTATTTTCTGTTTCCCATCCAGTCATCCAGGTTCCTCTTAAAGAGGGCTAGTGAGTTTCACTGATTGACATGGAGAGGGAGCCTATTACATAGATGGGGGGGAGGTCTTTGGACACAAATCTATTCCACCAACAAGTTCTATTAATGTCACAGACCAGGCTGAGGCCTTGGGTCTGGTTTGCATGAGTGGAGTTTGACTTACAGATATGCAGCAACTCCATCAAGGCTGGTTCTGAGATGGCCTTGTATGCCAGACACAAGTCACCTCTGAGCAGTCTGTATGAGACTGAGTAGAGGGACAGGGCATTTAGCCTATCTGTATAGGATAGGTGTTTGAGACTCTGGATTTTCCTAGTTAGGAACCTCTGTGGTCTCTCCAGCTGCTGCTGCATGTGCCTGGCAAGGTACATGCCGAAAGGGATATTGTACTCGATAATGGGTCTGATAAGGGAGGAGTACAGGGATGTTACGACCTACTTGTTCCTGGATGAAATACCCTTACATATGAGATGGGCCATGTAGAAGCCTTCCGTACAATAGAGGCAATATGGGGGTCAAATTCCAGGTGCTTAGTACATTGTTATTAATGCGATAATTAGTGGGGATGTCATTTTCCCATAAAGGGGCTAATAATGCATTTCTTGGCATTCGGTTTGAGGCCATTCTTCTGACACCAGTCATTAGTTTGGGTAAGGCCCTCTTGGAGGATGTTCACATCACTAGGGGAATTTAAGACAGAGCCCGGCTTGCAGTCATCTGCAAACTTGGTCAGCCATAGACCACTGATTTTGGCTTTTACCTCAAAAAAGTATATCACAAACAGTAGAAGCCCCAAGACCAATCCTTGTGGTACACTGCTTGTTACGGGTCTTCTACTAGAGGTGGCTGCCCCTATTTTGACTGAGTGGGTTCTATCAGTGAGCCAGTTATCTACCCATCTGGTAACATATGGATTGATGCCAAGCTGGGAGAGTTTATCTATTATGCCCGAGTGGGGAATAGTGTTGAAGGCTTTGGCTAGGTCAAAGTAGGCAGTGTGCATTGTCTTCCCCTCATCCATGGTTTTGGTGACTGTTTCAAAGTCAACCAAATTTAACAAGTATACTCTCCCTTTGACAAAAGTCAGAATGTGTGGGGTGAAGTGTTTGGAGGTTGCCAATATTCTTGTTTATAAGGTCCATGATAATGCATTCCATGGCCTTGCAGATCAGACTAGCTAGGCTGAGGGGCCTATAATTGCCTGCTTCAGTGGGTGCTCTACCTTTGTGTAAAGGGATAACAGTGGCTGTCCTTCATTCAGCTGGGATGAAGCCAGTGCTCAGTCTTTGGTTGAATAGGGTGCCTAACTGAGCTGAGAGCTCATTCCTGAGTTCATGTAGGGTACAGCCAGGGATGTTGTCAGGTCCCATGGAGACTGTATTTTTTGACTTTGAGAAGGCATTAAAGACTTTCTCCCTGGTGATAAGGGGAGGAGGGCAGGTGCTGGGGATGTCCTAGTTTACTGATGGGGGACAGGGGGGTGAAGTTTTCATGGAACCTGTCTGCCAGCAGGTTGGCTATATCTATGCCATTTGTGTATGTGGTGTTATTGACTAACACTTCAGAGCAGATTTGGGTGTTACATTTGAGATTGTAGATATATGTGAAGAAGGCCTTTTGATTGTCCTTAGTGGATGTGGCCAATTTGGACTTAAAATTAGCCTTAGAGGATTTCACCAGTGACCTTATTTACTTGTTCAGGCAAAAGAGAGATTGCTTCCAACTTGGCACCTGCTCTTTCTTTGTCCTGGACAGCATTTATTTTCCTTTTATTATAGAGTTTGTTTATTGCTGCAGTCCACCAGACAGGTTTACTCTTCCTTGAGGAAGATGATTTGGTCCTGTCAGGTATTGCTGAGTTCATACAGCTATGCAGGTGCTCATATTGTTTTTTGCTGTAGGCTTGGACATTAGTGCTAGTTGTTGTTCAACAAATCACTGAAGCCTCCACGATCAGCAGCAAATATTTTTTATTTAGAATAAAACAAGCGCTTTCACGCACCTAACAGTGCGCTTCATCAGGTTACAAATTTTATACAACAGGAGTTCATCTTATATAGTAAAACATACCTCCCAATTAACTGTATATTTAGGCGGGAAAAAAAACAATTAAACAATTGTAAATCCCTGATTACCACTTGTATTTAAAATCATGTCCATATATGGAAAGTATTTCCTGTAGTAAGACTTCTTTAAAACATCATATAAAAATTTTTAAGGATCACGTTAAATGAATGTAAATATAAACAAAATGTTCCCCATCCATTAACTTTCTGTCAGTCTGGATAGGCATGATAATAGACCTAAAAGTGTTTTATTATCTTCTTAGCCACAAGGAATTTTAATATAAGACAAACATCATATGCTACGTTCATTTTACTGATATCTACATATTGAAATATTATATCAAATCAATTTGTACTAATATTGCATAAACCTTTGTACTAAATTAGATAGCATGTATATTAATATATTCATAACACAAAAAGTTATCATTAGTCTAAATTAAAATATATATATATATACAAAAACTATGTATTATATAAAATAAATAAATCCATCAACTAATGTACAATAAAAATATAATATATGGATATATTCTATGTAGGAGATGTATGGTTATATTAACAACATATTTCCATGCCAATAAAAACACTTAGAATTAGTACAAAATTTACGTAATTTTATATGTCCCTGTCTTATATACCATCAGCTTATTCATATATTCCTAATATTAAGTTCAATTTAACAGTTACATCTATAATAGCGCTGGTCTAATATTAATCGCTGTATTTAAACCTGGCTCTATGTGCGCCCTGAGCAATAGTATCCATTTCAGCTCATAAAGTTCTAAAGTGTCTCGTGCATTACCTTCCCTTCTACTTGGATAAAGTATCTGTAAGACTCTAAATTTAAACAAATGCGATGTAAACATTTGACAATGTCTAGCTAGTGCATTATTAATATTCATTTTCCGTATGTCATATAGGTGGTTGTAGGCTCGATCTTTGAGCCTACGTGTTGTCATACCCACATAATATACATTGCAAGAGTCACATGTCGCCAGATATATAATATTTGTGGTATCACAAGTAGCATAAAAGTTAGGTATAAAATTATAGCCTGTCTGTATGTTTTCATATGACTGTTGGTCACTAATGTAATTACAGACACGACATTTATTACATGGATAGGTTCCTCGCCTATATTTCATCCTAATATCCAGAGGAATATGTAGTGTTTTCTCTTTACACAATAATCTTTTCAGATTTGGACAGTTGCTATATCTGAAGATGGGGTGTTCACCCACCACATTCTTCAGATCTTTGTTCATATAAAGTAGTTTCCAGTTCTTATGGATAATCTCTTTTATATATTGAATATCATTAGTGAATTTGATGTCATATTGTATCTTGCCCATGTTCGATCTATTATGATGCCTATATCCACTTGGCTTGTATTTAGTACTACGAGCCATGTTAGTTCTATCTTTAGATAATATTTGCAGATAGTCAGAATAACCCCTATTCATAAAACATTTAGTTTGAAAATTCAAAAACATTTCTCTGTCCTTATTATCACTACATATTTTAGTTATTCTATCCATTTGGTTTTTCACAATGTTAGGGAAAATATGGCGTGGATGCATGCTCTCATGGTGTAGTATGGCATTCTTCCAGCAGGGTTTTCTGAATAATGATGTAGTAAATCTATTCAGATTGTTTTTTGTTATTACTACATCAAGGTAGTTAACCTTGTGTAAAGAAGCTTCATAGGTGAAGCTGAGGAAGGAGGTAGTTGATTCCATATATTTAATGAAATCTTCTAAGGACTCCTTACTCCCATTCCAAAAGAGTAGGATGTCATCCACAAATCTCCTGTAATATATTGCATTTGTAGTAAAATTCTCATTATTTAGGATGTAAGTTCTCTCCCACTCAAATACCGCTATATTAGCATAGACATTCGCACAGGGGGTGCCCATGGCTACCCCCCATGTCTGTCTATAGATCTTATCCTGATACATGAAGATGTTGTTATTAAGTATAAGCTCTAAAAGAGCACATATTACAAATTGTTCATTCTGATTGCCCATTTTAAAGTCATTTAAACAGCTTCTAACAGCCTCTACACCAAAGTCATTGGGTATACTCGTGAACAAGTTCCTTATATCTAAGGTGACTAACAATGTCTCTTGATTTATTTTTTCAATCCATGATGAGTTTTCAAGATCTTCCAATAGTTTATATGAATTTTTCAGTATAGTAGGAATTTTATCTACCAAAGGAGCTAATTTATATTGCACATATTGTGATGCATTCTCGGTCACCCATGATTGGCCTGATACTATAGGTCATTGGTGGAGGACATATCCCTTTATGCATTTTAGGGAGTCCCTTTATGATGGGAATTAAAGGGGCTTCTATATCTAAGTAATCATATAGCTGTTTATCAATGCATCTTGTCATTAGGAGATCATATAGTGAGTCTTGGACATTCCTCATTATTGACATGATTTCTGGTCTACTGATCATTAAATATGCTGTATCGTCACTCAACATCGTAGTCATCAGATTATTATAGAAGCTGGAGTCCATTACTACCACCCCCCCCCCCTTTATCTGCGGGTTTAAATACCACACTTTCATCATTACACAACGATTCTAAACTACATCTTTGTATTTTATTCAGATTATAGAACAATTTTTTATGTCCTTTCTCTTTATAATAAGTGTAAAAGTCAAATTCACATGCTCGTAAGAAGCATTCTATGGAGCCAGGTATCGGTGGAGTGAAAGTACTTTTCCTTTTAGGAGCCATAGTTTTAGGTATGCCATCAACACACTCAGGATTCTGAAACAAGAGTCTCAAAGCCAACTTTCTGGTAAATTTCCGAAGCATTATGAGAGTCTCTGAAAGTTCACTGCCTCGTGAGGGAATATATGATAAGCCCTTATTGAGTACGGAACATTCAATTTCAATTAATTCCCTGGACGAAATGTTGAAAAATAGGGTATTCAAAGTTTCTTCTTCCTGTTCTGCCAGTTGTCTCCTGACATCTTGCGCTTCCCCCTTCCCCTGCTGGTGGAGCGCATTGGGGCTCGTTGTTTGTATGGGAGCGGGGAGTTTAAAACCGATGCCATATTAGAAGTAGCACTCAATACACTTGTACCTTCTTTTGGTCTAGCTCCTGTGGTTAAACATTTTAAACCTTGTTGATTGCAAGGTAAAGAAGAGGCAGAAGAAGTAATATCTACTTCTGATTGCGGTGAAGTAAGTACGCCACTGTTAGATGTAATACTATCTGAAATAACAGGGGTCATGTTAGTAATCGAGCTATTTGCTACATCATTAATAGCCCGACTAGTCTCTCCAGTTACTACTGCTTCGTTGTACCTCGGCCAAATAAAAATATTGCCGACATGGAAATCATTACAATCTCTTTTCAGCTTTTTTAACTTCACTTGTTCCAGCTTGTTGCTATAGAAAGTCACTTGCGATAACATATTGTTAAGTTTGGATATACAATGCTCACTTTTGTATCTTGCAATTATATTTTGGTGCTCACCTTCAACTTTATTAATAAGTTCGTTCTCCGTTGGTTGGAAATAGTCAATGAGTAATTTCAGGTAGCTGTTACCAAGCTCTAGGTTAAGCTGTTGCCACCTCCGTAGGAGTTCCGGATGCGCCTCTCCATAGCTCGGCATACAGAGGACGCGCATGCCTCGCGGAATGACCTTAAAATGCAGGCATGCCTCCAGGTGTCTCCTCTGCCAAATGAGCCTGTGGAGTTTGTAAAGATTATTCTCCAGGCTCCTCAATTCTCCATAAAAATCCTGCATGTTCTCACTGTGGGTATTCACCTCCTGTAAAGCGTTCCCTTGGATGTTAAAGTTCAGTAAGGAATTTTCACGTTGGTGGAAGATAGTATTCCAATTCGTAGCATCGCTAGCAACTTTTGGTGTATAATCCAACTCTATATTAAGATTTTCCATCGTGTGATGATTAGCCGGAAACAAGAACAAAAGAATCCAGAGTATCAGCAGCAGACCCAGCACGACCATCCAAGGCTCCAGTAAAAAAAAGTAAAATACGGATTGTTCAACAAATCACTGAAGCCTCCACGATCAGCAGCAAATATATTTTATTTAGAATAAAACAAGCGCTTTCACGCACCTAACAGTGCGCTTCATCAGGTTACAAATTTTATACAACAGGAGTTCATCTTATATAGTAAAACATACCTCCCAATTAACTGTATATTTAGGTGGGAAAAAAACAATTAAACAATTGTAAATCCCTGATTACCACTTGTATTTAAAATCATGTCCATATATGGAAAGTATTTCCTGTAGTAAGACTTCTTTAAAACATCATATAAAAATTTTTAAGGATCACGTTAAATGAATGTAAATATAAACAAAATGTTCCCCATCCATTAACTTTCTGTCAGTCTGGATAGGCATGATAATAGACCTAAAAGTGTTTTATTATCTTCTTAGCCACAAGGAATTTTAATATAAGACAAACATCATATGCTACGTTCATTTTACTGATATCTACATATTGAAATATTATATCAAATCAATTTGTACTAATATTGCATAAACCTTTGTACTAAATTAAATAGCATGTATATTAATATATTCATAACACAAAAAGTTATCATTAGTCTAAATTAAAATATATATATATACAAAAACTATGTATTATATAAAATAAATAAATCCATCAACTAATGTACAATAAAAATATAATATATGGATATATTCTATGTAGGAGATGTATGGTTATATTAACAACATATTTCCATGCCAATAAAAACACTTAGAATTAGTACAAAATTGTGAGACTGTATTTTTTGACTTTGAGAAGGCATTAAAGACTTTCTCCCTGGTGATAAGGGGAGGAGGGCAGGTGCTGGGGATGTCCTAGTTTACTGATGGGGGACAGGGGGGTGAAGTTTTCATGGAACCTGTCTGCCAGCAGGTTGGCTATATCTATGCCATTTGTGTATATGGTGTTATTGACTAACACTTCAGAGCAGATTTGGGTGTTACATTTGAGATTGTAGATATATGTGAAGAAGGCCTTTTGATTGTCCTTAGTGGATGTGGCCAATTTGGACTTAAAATTAGCCTTAGAGGATTTCACCAGTGACCTTATTTACTTGTTCAGGCAAAAGAGAGATTGCTTCCAACTTGGCACCTGCTCTTTCTTTGTCCTGGACAGCATTTATTTTCCTTTTATTATAGAGTTTGTTTATTGCTGCAGTCCACCAGACAGGTTTACTCTTCCTTGAGGAAGATGATTTGGTCCTGTCAGGTATTGCTGAGTTCATACAGCTATGCAGGTGCTCATATTGTTTTTTGCTGTAGGCTTGGACATTAGTGCTAGTTCCAATTGAAGGGATGGTGGCTGCAAAGCTGGTAATACCTGCTCTTAGGAGATTGTAGTCAGCTTTGGAAATTGTTTTTGTTTGACCCTGACAATGGGGGGGGGGGGGTGTGACTTCGAAACTAATTGCTTTATGGTCGGATCTTACCAAGGAGGATGACACTGTAGGAGTGCTACAGTGGCTACTCATGTTGGTTAGGACCAGGTCCAGGATATTTTCACCTCACATTGGGGTGCCAACCAGCTGATGCAATATATTGGGATTGACAAAGTTGAGAAATCTTTGGGTGTTCATGTTTGTGCTAGAATAGGTCTTACACTCTATGGCTGGATAGTTAAAGTCACCCAGGATCAGGGTAGAGGGTTGAATCTTGATGGATTCAAGTAAGTCCAGATAGGTGGATTGGGTATCCTGAGTCATGGTTGGGGGTTTGTAGTTAGCTATGATTTGACTAGGTGTTTTGTCAACAGCTAACTGCACTTGGAGTGTCTCTTATGCGTCATACCATTTGCCCAGCCTGGAGGTGTGTATGACTTTGATAAATATTAAAACTCCACCTCCTTTGGCTTTGTAGCCCTCCAATTGGGGTCTGAAAGTATGGTAGGATGAGTTATCTGGTAAGGCTGGTGTGCTCTCTGTAGCTTTTAACCAGGTTTCAGTGGCTGCACAAATGTCAGCATCCTCCAGGGCAAGGACTGCTTGCAGTGAGTGCAGTTTCATGCTAAGACTCCTAGCGTTTAGCAGCATGACCTTTAAATTTTGTTTAGAAGAAATTTTCATGTTGGTAATTTTGTGCTCATGACTTTGGCTAAAAAGGCACTATGGAGGAGGCAAGAATCTTTGCCAGAAGCCTGAAGACCAGGGGAACCAGATGAAGGTCATCTCTGGCAAAGCATCGTGGTCTGTCAATCATGTCCTCCCAGGCTGTCAGGTACAGGATACCCTTGGAATGACACAAGAAACTAAGCCAATTGTTAAAGCCAGTCATTTTCTGTCGTATTGAGGCATCATTCTGCATGATGGTAGGATGCTGATTAAGGCCATGGACATACCCGCCTGGGACACATATTTAGCAAGCTCAATCATGTCTCTCTTCATATAGTCCAGAGACATATGTCTCAAGTCATTCACACCGACATAGACTATGACAGAGTCATAACAATAACTGTTGTTAAGAGACTTGAGTGTGTGTGTGTGATATGGCAGATTCTAGCACCTGACAAGCAACTTACCGTGACATTCTCCTTATCTAACCTGGTGAAAGGCACACCTGTGTGTCTCATGATAGTCTCCTATGAGTAGTATGTTGGGTTTGTGGCTGAGCCTTAGAGGCTGTAAGATACAGGCATGTGTACTATGTGTGGTGCTTGGTGCTGTGGGTTGTGATGTGTGGGAGTTTTTTTGCTTCCGAGGTCTCTTTTGTTTAGGTATGTTTTTGTTGAGGACCTCCACATATGAAAGAGTGTATTGTACAAGTGTGGATGGTGTTAGAGGTGTGGTGTTCACATTGTTTGTGCCGACAATCTTCTCAGTGCTAGAAGTACTGGCTTGTGACTGAGACAGCAAGGATTCTAGGTTCTTAATTACAATAAGAAGTGACAAACATTAATATGATAAGTAAAGGGAATAACGTCAATTATAGATTTTGGCTTAAATTAAGATTCTTATTAGAAAAGTTTGAACATTATATGCTGAAATGTTTTTCTTTCTACTTTCCCTGGTTAAGGGTCACCACAGCGGAACTCTGGTCTGCTAATGACTGGCAGTAGATTTTTACAGTGCCGAGGTGCCAGCTCGATGCCCAACCTTCAATGAAGGCACGCCCATTTACACATGTCTTTCAAACACCACTCGACCACAGGAAGGACATGCAGACTCCACACAGAAGGCGCTCTAGCCAAGAATCGAATGGGAGAGCCTCTTGCTGTGAGGCAGTAATGCTACCGCTGCACCGCCGCAGCTTCCCTGAAATGTTAGGTATAGATTCTGATATAAAGTTTGGACATTAAGCATTACACGATACTCACTATATGTTACATCCTATTTTTTCTGTATTTGCTTTGTACTTTGTCTACATTTTCTATTGTTTTATTTATTATTATTGTAGTTCCCATTACTGAGGTATCTTAATGTATGGATTTTAATTGGCATGCCTTTTGATCAGTGTATTCCTGAATATCCATATAAAATCAATAAAATTTTATCTGAAAGAAAATTGTAGAAATAAGACACATCTCACTTGAAATGAATGCAGTGATCATCACTTTGTGGTCACAAATGATCTACACATTCCTTTACAATACAGTCTGTGTTGTAGTGTTTTTTTCCATTATATCATAAGAATACTGTGATAAACCCATTTTGTAAATGCAGGTGAATTCTAATTAATTTTTTCTTACAAGAGATAAGTGGTGTCCAAAATGTCCTTCTATAATAACTAGTTTCAGTTATTACTATTGCAGGCTCACTTTGCTATTATCAAATACTTTCTGTCTCCTGTTAGTGCCATTTTATTAAAAGACATCAAAGTATAACCAAGGTGGGTTATATTTTTCTGAAAAAAAAATGATGAATGTGCAATGACCTATTAAATGACTATAATATTTCGATGAGGGGGAGCGAGAAGCAGATTCTCCTTGTTAGTATCAGGGTCTGCGCTATGCAGAATATTATGTGTTTTTTACCATGAACAACTTAAAATTGGCTTGCTGTTAGCTTTTGGCTGCTTGTTTTTTTTCAAGTATTCTGTTTTCAGTAAGGTGAAATTTTAGTGAGGATGCATCAGTGATTACGTAGTTGAGAATAAAAACTTTGTACAACTCCAATCTACCCAAAATAAAAGCCAAAGACTAAATAAGATATTTTCCCAAATTAAATCTATTTCTGAACTGCATTATTCTTTATTCATTTCATCAATTACTTTTTTATTTTTTTCTTTCAAAAAGAGTGCCTGTCAATTTTTTTTAATTGTTTGATTTATGACAAATGTACTTCAACTCTTTAACAAGCCACGGGCAATATTTGCACACAATTTGGTTACAATATAAGTAAATGTTTTGTAGTTGAAGTAATATACAGGAATACCACTATGATCGCTTTCTGAAAAGTAAATATATTATTTGTATCTTTTACATGGTTTATTTGATACTTAGTAGGGATACTGCCAAGAATGCTCGGCTGAAATGGTATTGCGAGACCTTAACCATTTGAATTAACTGCCAGAGTATAAAGTATTTTAAGAATAAAAGCACAAAGATGTTGCAGCAGGACACCTTAATGTAACATCAACATTTATGCATTAAATTGTTTTTCTTTGACTAGTCATGGTTAATATTTCTCTGTCCCCTGAATAGGGCAGCTAGGTTTCAGTATCAGTCATTAGTCTTCATAGTTGTGGAAACAAACAATGACAGAACATGGCTTGGTAGGGGATATGTGTGCCTCATTATGCTAATGATATTTTTTTTGCATTCTAGTACCATTCAGTAATCTAGGGATGGATTTGATACATTGACTGAATAACTGATGGGAAACACTATAATGTTTCACCTTTTGCATCATATTAGACCCCAAATATAGGGGTATAATTATCCTAACCTATTTTTTCTTTGCTTCAATGTTTGTATTTCATATTGGTTTTGTTTTAAGAAAAAGCAGATTTGCAGCAAATGATATATGCTACTTAAACTCTAACTCTTGTACTTTCATGTTTTGCTAGCCAGAGCCTCTTAAACATTTACATTGTGCTACTGTATGGATTTAACTTGTAGATATTGTCTGTTTATAAAATGAAGTAGCTTAATTCACTCACTAGCCTCCTGAAAAGCATTAGTGCTAGTCGTATAACACATTTCTTTTGCAGTTGTCTCCTGGTTGTCATGCAGCTACAGGTCAAATTTGCAGATATTGTTATAAAGCCATGGGAGATACTAAATTGTTTTTTTTTTAATTTATGTCTTTCTGGAGACATTTTTTAAGAAGTACCCCCCCCCCCAGAGGTAAATTGCTTTGGCTATGGTGTGCAGGGTCCTGGGTTCAAGTTTTGCAAGGGCTGATTATTTCATATCGCCTACTTAGAGGTGATCTCTGCTTAACTTATAAAGCCATGTCTGACCCAGCTCTGTTAGAAATGCTACATCTAAAGAAATCCCAGTCTCTCCACACCACATGCTCTAGAGATCTCAACCTCATTACCACAATCAACGGAACATGCTAGAGGGACAGGTTCATAACCCAGAGACTGCCCATGTTATGGAATAGACTTCCCATACATGTCAAACAGAGCACCTCAGTGGCCCTCTTCAAGAGAAATCTTGAGGAGTGAATGGGAAATAGAAAATTCACCCTGGGGATCACTCCAGTGGCTGTACTCAACAGAGGCACTGGAAACTAAGGTTGGGTGGCACATTGCCAGGGTAATCCTATGGGCTAGGCTTGTTAAGGCTTCAGGGCCATTAGCCTAGTACACAGCTATGAACCTATGAATCTTGGCATGCTAAATGAAATACAATGGCATCAAAATGTCCAGTGCAGAACACTGGGGATGACAGGTGTTACTAGCATGTGATGCTAACACCCTGCAGCAGAAAAGGAAGCCTATAAATCAGTATATTGTTTGAAGAGAAATATGTTTTTTTTCTTACAGTTTATTAGAAAAGAACTGTACCCTCACATTTTAAAAATAAAAATGCTTTTGTGTCAGCACTGGGTTTTCACCAAAGTCTCTATTGACCTGTTACATCTTAAAAGTATGTTGCTAGGTGTGCTCAGTGAGGAGGCTATCCACTGAATTACAACTAGGTGTGTAAGTTTGTGTACACTCATGTTTGTGTATGTGCATTTATGCGTATATGTGTGCGTGTATCCTTTTGATGGCTCAATAGTTTTACCTTTCCTTTTGTTTTAACTCATTCCCTCCAATGGAGCTGTGGAAGTTTATACTTTAACTTGCCTTGGGTGGAGCCTATGCTTTTTGATAAATCAATTATGTTCCCACATTTCAAATGTTCATATCTCTAGAACCATATTGCTAAAGTAGTATAAATAAACTCTCCAGCACAGAGTATGTTTATAGTGATAGTATTCTTTAGGTTCTAGGTCTTAAACTGCATTTTGTAAGTCATAGTAAACATGATAATTATTACGTTTGTAATAATTTGTAAACAGCTTACAGTATCTCTGCAGCCACTCAAGTTGTCCACATACTGTTACCAGCATTTAGCTCATTCAGCTGAGAGCTATCATGTGAGGTTAAATATTTCTGGCTTGTATAATTTGTTTATTGATATTTAGAAAAACATGAAATATATGACAATACAAATTGTATGAACAACAGTTAATCCCTTTACATGCACTAGACAGAGGATAGATATCAATACAGTTTGCCATTATGGAAGCTTTAAGATAATTTTTTTTTAATACTTTGTATGTACCATGGTTTTGGAATTGACATAAATAAGGACAACAAATATTTGACGACTAGAAGCGTCAGTAGGCTGTAACTGCAGAAACAGCTAGGAGGCATCACTCAGCTGTAATGAGTTAATAAACACGTTATTTTCTGTCAGTGATTTTTCAGGGATATATGTAGTCACACTAGGAACAAATAATGGCACAGACAATGTCTATCCCCTAAAATATGAGGTGGCCCCTTCAATATGCAATTACATTGCAAGCTGATTTGTTTGTGACTGTCCAAAACTACAATAAAATTGACAATGCTGCATAGGGACTATTACAATCACACATGGAACTTGAACTTACCAAAAATAAGCATAGTATGCTATTTAATGAGCAAAAATGACTCTTGTTTTAATAGCCCTGGACTAAATTATCTCTCCATGGTAAATGCTGAGCAGGTCCTCAATGACTAAAGTTCTCTTTTTCACTGCTAACTATTGAATATTTAACTCATTTAGGCCCATGAACTATTTGTACATGTCCACCACTAGCTGTACTGCACTTTTAACAATTTGCTCAATAACATTTACAGCTATTTGAACTGTGCACAAAAATTCATAAAATGTCATTGTGTAATTAATTCTAAAATAAAATTAAGATGTTTTTCCTCGACATCTTCTCTAATAAGGGGATCTGCAGTATAGCTTTTGGAAGGTCAAAGATCTGGCTTCCATAGGTTTGTAAAATGATGATGAATCTTTGCAGTAGTATGATTTTTAAGGATCTCTGGCAATAATCCACCAACAAAAGATTTCCAGAGAGGGGAAGGGAGTTAATGTTCATCTTCTTAACTGGAACAAACTTGTGCAGAATATTTTCACCTTTACTAGGCAACCATTTGTTCATGAAGGTAAAATGTCTAGGAATTTTGACTAACATTAATTTTTCTCAGAAAGTCATGTGTGGCCTGATTGCTTTAACTGAACTTAGATTTTCATTGTATTACAAAGCGTTTGACACTGTATCCCACAAATTCCAAAGCGTTTGACACTGTGTCCCACAAACTCTTTCTCTCCAAACTCTCCTACTTTAATCTCTCCACTTCTACTCTATCCTGATTCTCTTCATACCTTTCTAACAGACCTCAGAGTGACAAATGGCTCTCTGCAACCTCACATTTCCTTCCCATTCATACAGGTGTGCCCCAAGCTTCCATCCTTGGCCCACTATTATTTAACATCTTTACCAACAATTTCTACCAATTATGCCCCCTATCAACACTCATACAATATGCAGATGACTCTACCATTATCATAACCTCTAACAATCTACCTCAACTACTCTCCCTCACTCAAGACACCATCCACTCAGTTGAAATGTGGCTCACCTCTAATCAACTGCTACTCAACCCCAACAAAACAAAACTACTTCTCTTCCTCCCTAAATCCCTCCAACACCTCAAATCCTCCTTCTCAGTCTCTTCTCTAAACAATACTACTATTATAGTTGAATCCCACACAAAACGTCTCGGTGTTTATATTGATGACAAACTCAAATTCGACATCCACAACATCCATAACTCCATCAAGAAGACACACCAGAAACTTGGACTACTATACAGAAACAAAAAATTCTTAACACAAGAATCTAAATTATCCCTATTGCAAGCCTTCCTACTGCCTACCCTACTATACACTACCCCAATTTTCACTAACCCCCAAAAAAATCTGTCAACCAAACTCGAGCTTACGTCCAACAAAATTGCTAAATTTACCACAAACCTTCCCTATCACTCACATCACTACCTCTCCTTACAAAAACTCCACTGGTTAGGACTCCACAGTCAACTGCTCCTACCACAACTTCTTTTGGCACACATTGTCATCCATCAACCAACAGCCTGTTCATCTCTAGCAACCATCATCTCTCCTTATGTCCCAAACCGGAAACTTCATAGCTCCAACCAACACCTCCTTCAAATCATCAAACCCAATAAGACTATAGGAAAAATGCTATATAGCCATTCAGTTGGCTCCTCTTGGAACCACCTCCCCCTCCATATCAGAGCTATCAAAACCCTTCTAACTTCAAACTCATTATAAAGGAATATTTACTTAACTCCTGGAACTTTCCCTGTAAAAACCATAACTGAACCCTGCCTACACTCCTTCCTCCCCCCTCCTCTTTCTCAATTTCCCTGACTACTCTGCCTCTTCTCCCCCATCCCTCTGCTACTTTCTCTCACTGATACCTAGTCCTACCTTTACTTCTAAACTCTCCTGCTTTATGGCCATGCCCATCCATTATACTCCAATCTCGACTCTTTACTTCTACCTCCTTTCTCACCCTCCTCTGTCTTTTCTTACCCCTGCTCTTCTTTCCACTTTTTGCATGGATCACTCTCTCTGACACCTGCACACCTCTCTACCCTAAGGCATAAGTTAATATTTTCCCTTTCCAAAATACTGATTACCTTATTTTTATGTACACATTTGATTAATCTACATTGTTTAATTTGTTTTTTTTTCTTTTTCTCTACATACATTGTAAAAATGTAATCCAGTCTGTTGTATGCACCTGCTCTATACTGAATAGAGAAATGCTGTATAAATTGTATGTGAAAAATACTTTATTGATTGTAGAAATTTCTGTCCTGTAATCGGAGCTTTGCTCCTCAGGTCTCTGCTGAAAAAGGGCACCTGCCCAGCCAGACCAACCTGGTTAACAAATAGCAAATAAAATAAATAAAATAAAATAATACTGACTGTGTATCTAAATATCTCCACTGATAAAACTTGAACAACCCAAAGAACATGAATCTTCTCTGTTAGGATTTATTGACATTTATCTTGTCACTGTAGCAATGACTCAGAGATGAGAACTGCTCTTCCTTCTGCTCATGCCTTAAACATTTGTCCTCCTAGCAATTACTGAGCTTCATTAAACTCTTTGAGGTGAGTTTTTGTGCAATGCATCATTGAAGCTTCATGTCTGCCACAAGGAATAACGTTGAACTGTGTTTTTCTTCATGGATCCCGATCACAACTAACCATCAGCTGTCTGGCTACTGCCCATATAGCTGCCCCTTTCCTTCCACTGAATCATCCAACAGGAGGGAAGGGAATGGAGAAATCCAAATTTGGCCATTATTATCCTCCCAGCTGAGGCTGTCATTAGTGACCAGGAAGAAGGGGTGGAGCAAAGTTGGCAGCACCATGTAAGTTGATGACAAGGCCTTTGAGTAAGCTCTGCATCTTTTCACTGTGACCTGATATCATCCATGTAAGCAAGGTTAGTCATGAGTTGTATTTCATAAGTATGTGCATATATCAGGCCCAGGACTGTCATGCTTCCTCACTTCACCCACGTTTTCCCAATCCAGCAATATCTGCTAGTCTTGGTATTCATCAAGGCTTCAGGTATCTCTCCATCTAACGCCCCCCACATTGGATCGGCATGGCCATCCTCCCTGTATGTCACCAAGCACCTGAGCTGCTAACTGAACTCAGATTACCTGAGATGTAATCAGAGCTTCAGTCTGTATACCACCATGATGGCATATAGTTTCTGCATTATCTTGACAAATGCATAAGTAAAATGTTGTGCTTTATGGGTGACATCAAAGTTCCCTCATACTCTTTCAGATGCCATTAAGTCAAGTTACTTGACTGATAACTTTAACCTCATTTTGTGGTGTTATGCTTCATATATGTGCATACGCTTTTCTACTTTAACTCCATTAGCTATGGACAGTGTGTCCAGTGAATCCCATCTGTCAGTTATTATTCTTTACTGTACCTATGAAACATCATTTATGCACACATTAATTCCAGCCCTAAGAAGTGCTACCAATAACTAGTACCCATAAATGGATTTCATACATAACACCTAATCATTACTTTCCTATTCAGATTGTTTTGTGTGGTAAAGATACATTCTATTTTGAAGAGAAACCTGATGTGTCTATTTATTTATTATAAGCTTTTATCTGTTAGAATTTGCTATAATGTAACATATAGCTACAGTACAGTATTTATATTGATCTGTCTACTTATCTGTATAGCTATCTTTCTACACACACACACACACACACACACGCGCGCGCACGCGCGCGCGTGTGTGTGTGTGTGTGTGTGTGTGTATAAACACATTTATATATCACACATCTATAACTCTAGCTAATCTATATCTCTATATCTACATCTAGAACTATAACCATATATTTATATCTCTGGAATGGGGATGCTTATGTATATGGGCACTTATTAGAATAAGTAAGTTTTATTAATAGGTTGTTGTTAGCCAGTATCAAGATAAAATTAATGGTCTCTTTAGATGTTTATGAGGGGATGATATATTGTAATAGCATCCATCTCCTGGTTTACCTAAATAATAATCCAAGGAAATATACTTCATATTAATGAGCTTTGAAATACCTTTAAAAATGATTAGATAAATTGACTTTAAACAGTGCTTGGACTACTTATACTACAAACCATCTCCTTTCTAAACTAGATCATAACTTACACTGGAGGATAGATATGTATTCATTGGCAAGACAGCAAAAGAGATCTTTTTTATTTGGTCTTTGCCCTTGTTGCTTGTCAATCGTTAGCCCTGTTTACATACATGAGAGGTAAATCTCCGGTTGCTGCTTTTAGTTCCCCCTTCCTTAACATACAACAAATGAGTTGTTTTTAGAAGCCATCCCCCACCTCTACAACTGGTGTTGCCTCCAAGTAACCCTGCCGTCACAGTGTGGCATGTGGTATCTACCACAGAAATTGCACTGAACTTTGGGCCTGACTGACTACAATCACTACCTAACCAGAGGAAAGGTGAGTGGAAGAAGCCCTTTCACTTATCCTGTCACCTGTCTCCACCTGTATTGGAGCTGGTAGTCAAATTCAGGTCATCTGAGTTGCAGTCAGGACTTCATCCCACTGTGTCATGAATCTAGGCCTAAAAGGGGTATTTTGAGTTCACATGTATGGAATCAGGAACAAGGCACATAACCATGGATATGATCAGGAAATGCCAAGACTTTGTCCACCTGATTGAATTTCCTTCTCACCAAGCACTGCTGATGACACAAGTCCTAGTCTTTAGTCTTGGTAACTGAGAAGTACTTTATAACTACATCTTGAAAACTTGGAGATCATGTAAACACTCACAGAAAAGGAAGCAGGTTATACTACATACTGCCAACTCATTCCTTGTCTTCATTTTTGTGCAGTCTTAAGGCTAGTATAGATTAACAGAAAATGTGAGGGTAAATCCCCTACATATTGGGTACAGTGCATATTTGTGTTGCAGTTGATTTGTGAAGTTGCAGGTGATATGTGTAGTCATTCTATGAGAACACCTTCTGGTGTACATATTTGGTCATGTCTGGGGATTCAATCACAAGGGCTTGAAATTTGTATGAGTTTCAGAAGTTAGGCTGTACTATGCTGGGTTTTAACTATCCATAAATGTTAGACTTACTTCTCTGGAATGGAGTTAGAGTTCTAGCAATGTGCTTTGTAGTAGTTTGATACTGACAAGGAAGTAGAGAGCTGGAGCTATGAGGCCAGATACCTTCTTACAAATACACCACTGTAAAGTTCGGGTTTGAAAACTTAAGAACTAAGACGATGGACAAAAGACAGTGTGCTGCTGTTGCATCTTCAACTTTTCCTAACTGTGTACCAGTATGCAGGGAAACGAGGGCACATCACTAAACTATTGGTATTATGAAACCTCCATGAATATTATTGCCACATGCTACACCTTTTATGTAATTAAACATATATTACATAGTTTGAGGTGTACATTATGTATTGTAGTACATGGAATGAAGACTTCAGGTATGAGCCAAACCCCCCCACTGAGCCTTTCTAAAAATTATAACATAACTGTCCATGATAAACTACTGCTTCTTTAAAATTATGGTAAACTGCTACTTTCTTTTATCTCTATGAGTATAAGTTGCAAAGTCTTTTATTTAATTTATTTATCTTATTTGTATTTATTTATTTATTTATTCTTTGGTAAGCAGATTAATCCCACTAGGTTAGTGGTATCTTTCCTGGGGAGGCATGAGGTAATATTTGCACTGCTAGGGAAATATTTACACTACTAGGGACAATTTGGCCAGGTCATCAGGGGACATCTCCTACTCTTTTTGGTAGGTGCCATGGAATCTTTTATATACACCTGAACTACCACCAACTCAAGCAGATGGGACTTGGGTTTAATGTCTCATCAAAAGGGTAACACACTCAGGAGTGCAGCACCTCTTTATGCTGCACTGTAGTGTCAGCTATCTATCTACTTGGTGGGGTGCTAGAATCCACAAGCTTCTGCACCACGGGTGAATGCACTACCTGTTTTACCTCTGACACCACAAGAGCCTAGCATGTTATTGCACCTCTTGACAGTGTTTGCTGTGTAATAGGTAAAGATGACTAAATCATATTTACAGATTTTTAAACCCTTAACTTTTTAATGTATCCAGTTTTAATATGATAACTACTATGCAAATGTACTGTAGAACCTCATATGTTTATTTATTTTTATGGTAATGACCATATTACTTGCCATTGTGCAATAATTCAGTCTAATTAGGCAAATATTAAATTGATGCTGGCCTTCCCTACTTGTAATATACTTCCCAAATTTAAATAATCAGCATAAAAACAGTAGAAAATGCATGATGATATAGGAATGTCTTAAATATACACACTGAGAAGATATTTACACGCTGAAAAGGTATTGGTTGAATATTGACCCTTGTGTGCTACCTTAATCATGGACTAATTCCTTGCTGAAACATGTTCTGTTTTTATCTGCTACTCCTGCTCCATAGCTCATTCACCAATACAGCTAAGCAATATACTGGAAACACCCACCTTGACCATTACGCTCAATAATTAATCAAGGGCTTATATCATTTCAATATAATCATGCCAGTTTGTATTTCTTGTTCTACTGCAAATAGTATATTATAGAAGAACTACTTAAAGGTAACTACTGATCAAACCTTAACATATACACATTTGTATGCATTCTGCTGACCCATACTGCTTACGTCCTTCAGTAATATTTTTAAAATGAAAGACTCCCTGGTCTTACCTGTACTAGACAGAAGACTAATGAGCCTATAGATGTTTATGTCATCACCCAGATCCTTCACTGTGTAAAAATGGCTTTACAGCAGGCTATTTCCAATATGCTGGTGTCTGTGCTGTTTTAATATATCATGTAAAATAAAACTCAAGGGCCTTGTGTTCAATTCTCTGAGCAATTTCAAATCTATTTGTTATTGTGTCTGTGCCTTTGGCTTTAGACTGATCCATACTAGCAAAACAGCTGATTATAACTCCTTTGGTAACCCTAAAGTATTTATATGAGCTATTTTATCATTCTGTTGTCTGCTGCAGCTCTTTGATCCACAGAACTGAAAAACATGTCATAGACAGATTTACAATATCCTGGGGTTTTCTATATGCATTCTGTTTTTCCAAAACATAGTTTTTACTAAGCTCATTTGCTCAACCTTTGTGAATGAATATTAAAAGTCTTTATTGTGTTGCTCACTAAGCTTTCTTCATAAGCCACTGGCTCTGTTTTGGTTTAAATTACAACATTCTTGTCAAGATGAATTTGTATATATGTATGTATATATATATATATATATATATATATATATATATATATATATATATATATATATATATATATATATATACACACACACACACACACACACACACACACACACACACACACACACACACACACACACACATATATTTATTTATTTTCTTACTTTTAATTTCCTATCTTCTTGTTTCCTTTTCCATAATAGTTCAGTCCTGCACCTAATTAGATTTATTGTATATGGCTGTATGTTGCAGTTTATTGCACACTGAAATAAAATGCTTCCTGCCTTCCAGAGGATATTTCTTCTTTACCTGAAATGTAGATATATAATATTTTTAATTCTGACCAAATAGGTTGTACATCTTTAATTTAAAGATAGCATTTCATAGTCAATTTGTTAAGTATTTTTTAATAGTTTTATTATTTTATTTTATTTATTTATTTTTATGTTACATTTATTTTACATTTGTTGACTGGAATAGTCCGACTGGATTAATATCCATTTTCAGTGGTGTCCTAGGAAGAAGAGCTCCAAGGTAAGCCGATACAATAAAAACAATGAAAACATATTACAAATATGGTATAGACAAAGAATGCATAAGCAAACATGAATAGACAAGTTCAACAGGTTAGAATTACTCCCTGGTGACAGGCATAAGTTCAACAGTAATCGGATTAATAGATTTCTCACATTCTTGATGAGAGTTAGCCAGGCTTGTTTGAGTGGAAAGCCAGTTTAGTGCTAGATGTTGTTTGAGTTTAGCTTTAAATTGGCCTAGGGAGGAGAGCAAAGTAATATCAGCTGGAAGTGAGTTCCAGGCTCTGCCTGCAGAGTTTGCAAAGAGGGCATCACCGGCTGCATTGTTAATTTTGATTGTCTGAATTAATAGTCTGTTTGAGGATCGAAGCAGTCGTGGATTGTTATAGGGGGTTATAAGGATTTTAAGTGCTGGAGTATTATCTGGATTATAAAGGATTTTATTAGCCATAATCAGTAGGTTATATTGGCTTAGACTGGGTAGTTCAAGCCACCCAAGCTGGTTAAGATTGATGGTGTGGTGAGTCCTAAAAGGCAGGCCAGTGGCAAATCTGGCAATGTGATTATAACAGGTTGAGAGTTTATTAAGTACAGTCTTGTTTAGATTAGAGAGTAGGAGGGATGCATATAGAAGTGTTGAAAGTAGGTGAGAGCGAACTATGGCAATTTTGGATGGAGGGGTGAGGTAGGCTTTTATTCTGTAAAGTGACCCTAGTTTTTTATTCATGGTCTTGATCGATTGGTTTACATGTAGGTTGAATTTTAGGTTATTATCAATAATGACAAATGTAAAATAAATAAATAAATAAATGACACCTAATAGTTTTGTAGAGGGATCGGGGGAAATTTTTGTGCCATCATTTGCATTTATGGTAAAGGTAAAATCAGCAGACCTTTGTGATGGTGAGAATAACAGCATTTTATTTTTTTTGGGATTTAGTATCAATCGACATTCAGAGAGCCATTTTCCTATAGTATTAAAGGTGGACTGGGTAGCAGACCATAAATCTGTAGGAGATGTAGCTGAGCAAATCATGGTGGAGATGTCAGCATATTGGATACAGCTGACATTTAGGATGACAGTATACAAGTCATTAATAAAGATGGAAAACAATAGGGGCCCTAGTATAGAGCCTTGTGGTACTCCAAGGGTGTTAGGTAGTTGGTTAGAGAGCTTGTTTTGCCAAAGAACAGCCTGCTGTCTCCCATTGAGGTAGGATTTAAACCATTGAAGGGCTTTAGAATCTAGACAGAAAGTTTGCAGGGTGTGAATCAGAAGTTGGTGATCAACCATGTCAAATGCCTTGGAAAGATCCAAGAAGAGGGTTAAGGATATGTGATTATTGTTACAGTTATTGTTTATAGTACTAGTAAAAGCTAGTAGGACTGAAGTAGTGCTGTGATGTGGATGGAAGCCGTGTTGGGTATCTGCCAAGAGGTGATTCTGGATTAGGTGATGCATGAGTTGTTTGAGTATACATTTTTCCATAATCCTTGCAAGTGGAGAAAGTATAGCTATTGGTCTATAGTTGGAGAATTCAGTGGAGGAGCCTCTTTTATGTAGTGGGATTACGTAGGATGTTTTCCAAATGGTGGGAATTTTAGCCTCTGCTATGGTACAATTAATTAGTATTGATATTGGTTAGGCAATAGCATCAGCTGATTTTTGAAGATACTCGGCAGGGAGTTGAGTAGAGGAGATTGTGGTGGGTTTTAATTTTTTGATCAAGGTACAGATAAGTGACGTGGACACTGGTTGAAAGCTGAATGAGAGTAGGTTCATAGGGATGGTACTATCAGGGCCAGGGGAGCTAGGAGGTAATTGTCTAGCTACAGCTTGAACTGTCTCAGTAAAGAAATGGTTAAAACTATCTGAAACATCCTCCAGGGGGTTTATCAATGGTAGCAGCAGAGATAGGGGTAGAAGGTTTTCCAGGATGAAGTAGATTATTCAGACCTGCCCAGAACTTCTGAGGATTGCTCTGGTTTGCTGTTTGTAAATTACAATCGTATTGTTTTTGTCTTGTAAAATGGATTTTTTAGTTTCATTCCTAGCTTGCCTGTATTTAACATGATCTTGAGGGTCTTTAGTAGAGCGCCATAGAGCCCAAAATTTGTTTCTACTTGTAATTTTTAGTCTAGACTCTTTAGAAAACCATGGTGCAGCTTTTGCTTTTGTTCTCTTTGAACGAGCAGGTGCATGCAAATCAAAAATTTCAAGAAATTTGTTGTTAAAATATGCAACTGCCTGTCCTAAGAGGAGGTGTTTTAGAATAGACCAGTTACAGGAGTTAAGTTCCTGCTGGAATTTGGCAGGTCAAAGCTTTTTTGTTTCTGACTTTTCTGAGTAAGGGTTGTTGGGGATTAATGGCTTTTTGCTTAACTATATAAGTCAGAAGGTGGCCGCTTAGGTCATCGGGGAGGGTACCAGTGGTGTACAGTTGGGGCTTACTGTTTACGAGTACCCAGTCGTGTATGCTTTCTTTTTGGTTGGGTTTACCTAGCCTGCTAACAAATTATATTGTAGTTCTTAGACTGTATAATGGTGTTAGTATTAGTAGTGACTGGAATGGCCACTTCCAGAAAAGGGTTTAATAGTTGATAACCATCAGCTTTTATATAATATAGCATACTTATAATGTCTGAAATATTGCCTGGTCTTGTAGGACTGCTGACTGTTGCTTTATTTTACTTGCATTATCTGGTATTTGCCATTTTAATTCCAGCAAGTTTATGTCATGGCCATTAATACCATTTTGTCATGAATGTGCATGTCCATATTATTTTCTAGCATATGCAATCAATAGCAGTTACCATGTTATCAAAAGGATGGCATACTATAATGTCAATGTTATCTTTTTTCTAAAATTATAACATTTAATTGTATTAATATCTGTTAAAATACAGATATCATATATATATTTTCCTATATTATGCTCTGATTGCAGTTATTTCTATATTACAAAACCACACTGTTTACTGTTGCATTGATCCATTTTTATTTATATATTACAAAAACACACTTTTTGCTCAATGATACATTTCTAGCTTTTCTTCAGAATTTGGAAAATTAAAATGCAAAACATTATAAGCACTCTAGTCTATTTAAGTTTCATAGTTTGTGAAAAATTGCAGTACTGAGCTGTCATGGTCTAATGGGTGACATTTATAAAGCCAAACGTCCAAAATTCCTAACAGTACTACAGTAAAGAGAAAATGTCAAAAACAGAAAAGTTAATAGGATCACTGGACAGTGGGGTCTTGGAATTTGCCCTCTCCCTGTTGTAGTGCAACCTTGGAGTTGTTTATATAATTATCAAGGTTATTTGGGGTGCAGGGGGATTGCCTACTACACAGAATGTTTACCAAATGTTTTGGCTTTTGAAGTTTCAGTATTTTTTGTTCAGGGTAATACCGGATGGTATTTCTGCCATTGGGCTTTATAAATGTAATCTGGTCTAACATAAATCAAGCACTTTGTGAATCAGGGCACAGGTTTATCCACGGCATTTATATCAGATGGTTGGTGGTATCATCCCCATGTGAGCCTGATGATGTTTTTTATATTCTTTTTGATCTTCTGTCTGGAACTTCTTAGAGGAAAACTCCTTGGAACTCTCTCTGGCATCTCAATAGACTCTTCCACATACTTTAAAGCATCACAAAGTGACCTTGTTTTTCAAATTCACTTTCAGACCATTTTTTAACAAATGTTTCCTGTTTACTCTGAGAATTTTATGGTCTTATGTTTTCACAGCAATAACCTTATCTACTTAACTTCATGGCACCCATGCAATTGGAGAACAGCTGCAGGACCGCCGAATCATACACTAATGCCCTGTACGAACACGTACACAAATGCATGGATCTTGCAATACCCAATAGAACCAAGATGATCTCCTCCAAAAAAAGGAAGCCAATCTGGTGGTCCCCTGCCATAAACAAACTCTACAACAGAAGGAGGAAACTGATGAGAAATAAGGTGATGTCCCAAGACTGGAAAAACTTCCTTACCAGCCTCAACAAAAAGTTGAGATTCCTCATCAAGACCTCTAAAGCTAGCTATGTAAACAGAATTACAGTATATAGTAAAGACAACCACAAGGCCTTCTACAGTTATGTAAAGAATCTCCACGGCAATACCCAGATTCACTCGGAGCTGTTGCACAATGGCACCTCCTATACCGAGCCAACAGATATTGTCAATATACTGGCCGACAGATTCAATGCCAACTTTACCCCTCTCTCCCCCACCAAAGAACCAATCACAATACCAGCAGATTGCCAGGCACCCAGTATTACTGCTGCACAGGTTAAAACAGCACTGTCCAAAGCCAAAAATACAGCTTCTATGGGACTTGACAATATCCCTGGCTGTGTTGTACATGAAATACAGAGTGAACTGGCACCTCACCTGTATGCCCTGTTCATTCACAGCCTGACCTCAAGATCTGCCCTACCGAATGGCACACTGCTACAGTCATCCTTCTCCACAAAGGAGGAGTGACTACAGACCCTGGGAACCATTGCCCCATTAGCCTGACAAGTCTGATATGCAAAGCTATGGAACACATCAGCATGGACCTAATAAACAACGATAAAGGGAACCTCCAAACTCTGGATCCCACACAGTTTGGTTTTGTGAAGGGTAGGTCATGCCTGCTTAACCCGGTCAACTTATGAGAGAGAGAATAATAGTTTAGATAATGCTAGTCCTCTCAATAATACTAACTGTGAGAATGATACACATAATGATTTTTCTAAAGCATTAGTAACTACTTTTATTGTAAAATGGTGCCATAAAATTCAAGGTGGGGATATTTTTTTTTATAAGGAATAAGAAGTATTATATAAAAAAGAAATGTAATTGTAAGTCAAAAGCAGTAGTTTATCTAGCCAAGTGTGACACTTGTACGTCCTTTTATATAGGGAAAACAAAAAGAGCACTATCACAGAGAATCTATGAACATGAGTATGCAATAAAGAAATTGAAAATGAATAATGCGTTAGCAAAGCATATCAATGAATATACTAATCATAGATTCCTTTACATGGCTTTAGATCAAGTAGAAATTAAAGATAAAACCCCTTGGAATTTAATCCTTGAAGAAAGAGTATTGTTATGGCAAATCAAATTGCAAGCTGATTCCTGGACAGGCTTAAATGAAAGAAGCTCCATAGCACCAATTTTAAAATTAAAAGTGTTAGATCGGAACAAAATTAAGTACTAATTATGTATTTATTTAAATCTAGCTTGTGATATGATAATGAAGAAAGCCATTAAGGCAAAATTACTTTAATTATTTTAATTATATTATCTTATTCATAATAAATTTATATAATAATTTTAATCATTTTTTAATTAATTTATTTATAGCAAATTTATATAATATTTTTTAATATTCTCTTAATGAATTTAATCTGAAATTAATAATTTTAATTAATTTATAAATTAGAACTATTACATATAATAATTAAATTAATTCTATATACATGTTTTATATTTTTATTTAATTATTAATTTTTAATAGTTCAATATGGTTAGGTCCATGAGGTAATTAATTATATCCATTTATATATATTTGATATACCTCTTGGTTTTGTGGCTCAAATATTTCAAACACCCATTTGCTTGCAACTGAGCATGTCTGACTTCCATTTAGTATTTTGGCAGTCTTTTTTGAAATGGAAGAAGGTTATATAAGGAAGTGATGTCATTGAATACATTGAGGAAGTTTAAAACTTTTAAACAACAGTGCTTACAATATCTATTTGTTTCATGTTGTACGTTAAGTATTTATTTCAGTTTTAAGTTCGTGTGCCTACGGCTTATTAAATATTTTGATCCAGTTGGTGGCCTTTCATTTTTTATCTAGTCAGTTTGCTCTAACGAAATGGCCGTACAGCTGGATGACTCTATCAATGGGACCCAAGGGTCAATCGGGAACCTGACAGCATTAATTTTGAAGTTGACACAGCGAGTGGATTCCTTATGCGAAAGAGTGTATAATTCCCAAGATAGTCGAGCGAATGGGTGTGGAGTTGGTGTAGTACCAAATCCGAGTTTTGACTATAATATAACTCCAGTCTGTTTGGACAATCAGAATGGCACTACAAAGGGTAGTGGCATCCATAATGTGGACAATGGGAGAGAAATTATTAATCATGGAAATCAGCAAAATAATGGTCATCAAGGACATATCTATCGTGGGCAACAACATATTTCTAACTCCAGAGAAGAGGTAAGGAAGACAGTTCCAATTCTGAATGAATGGTTGGGCTCCTCATTTTGTTTTTCAGGACAATTTAACACAGGTATCAATAATATTGACAATAAATTAAATGATTTGATACCAAATTAATGAAATGTAGGAAGCTCCAACTTGAGAACGCTTACTTGAAAGAATGTATCAAACATAATATTATCTCTATAGGGTTACACCTTTGGCGATACCCCATAGGTTTAATATACAATTCAATTATGCATATTGAACTATTACAGTTGTTTGACCGCAGTGGAAAGGAACTTTTGGACTTATTAATTAAGTATAATCAAATTGAGATCGATAAGCTGATATTAGAACTTGATGAACTTGATAAAGCGATTAGGACTGATTTTTCTTTCGATGCTATTCAATATGATATGCTTAGGATTTATAATAGTATTGATCAATACATGAGTAAATTGAAGAACGGGAAAATACGAAAAATAGAAAGAGGCATTAACCAATATGCCAATGGGGTGGCATACACTAGGCCCCCGGGTGGTCAACATAAAAAGAACAAAATTTATCCATCCAACAATTATAATAGATTCAATGCCCCTGTACATAGTCCTAACGACATTGAGTTAAACAACGACATATTATACAATGAAGAATTTCCTGAGCTAAGACGCTCAGAGAGACTCAAAAATAAAACTCCTTACTCAAATCAACAAACAGCGGGGTTTCAAGGGGCCAGACCAAAGGACAAGCAGTGGAGAACATGATTAGTAATATGGTCATGGATTATAATGAGAATGAGCATTAAATATGCATTCAAGATAGTCATATCATTGGTTCTGTGAATGAATTGAAATAAGTTATTGTTAATAATAATGGAGATTTTAAAGTGTATAATTTTTCTGGTATCAAAATTAATCAAGAAATAGCTAATTTGTTATCCAAATGATATACCTTTGTACCTAAACATGTTTCTGATTTTACATCCACTATGATAGATATGAAATTGTTTTTGAGAAAAAATAATTTATCACTGATGTATCAAGACTCAATTTATAATGAGCCATGTAAATTCAACATTTCAAGTCCATACAATGCCCCCTTACATCCTAAATTATTAATATATGAAAAAATGTGTGAAAATCAGTTAAAAATTTAGATAAAATTAATAAAAAGATAAATTACCCTTCAAATTTAAGTAAGAATGAATTAGAAATATTAAAAGGCTTACAAAAAGAAAACATAAGAATCATGAAGCCAGATAAGGGGGGAGGAGCTGTTATTATGAATAATGATTTATATAATAATAAAATGGAATTAATTTTAGGAACAGACACTTATGAGCAAGTGTCTCTAAATGAATTAAACCTAGCTTATAGAAAAATTTTCTTACAAATTAACGATATGTTCTTGGATAAACGTATTGATATAGATTTATATAACTATTTAAATATTCTAATGCCCAGGATTCCAGTTTTTTTTGGGAATCCAAAAATGCATAAAAGTGAAGAAGAGCCTCCCATGCATCCTTTAGTGGATGGAAGGAACTCCATAACTTCAGCATGCGCTAAATATGTCGATTACAAGTTAAAGAAGTTTGTTATGAAAGAAAAATATATTTGTAAAGATTCCTGGACATTTTTAGAACACATAAATGAAATACAATTCGATAATCGAGATATTTTAGTTACTATAGATGTATGTGACCTCTACACAGTAATCCCTCAAAATATAGGGCTTCAATGGATAGGTGAAATTTTGTTTGAATATTCTATAAAACAAGATCTCAATAACCTTTTAATAGAACTTATAGAAATTGTATTAAATAATAATTATATAAGTTTTAATAATAAATATTATATTCAAAGAAAAGGGATAGCGATGGGGTCGCCCTGTGTAGGCATCTACGCCAATTTAGTTATGATGGTTTGGGAGCGAAGGTTCATATTTAATAGTAAATATTATTCATATATTAAATCGTATCATATATTCCAAGATTATATCTGTTTAATTTGGAAAGAAAATTCTAATATTTTGAATGAATTTTTAACTTACATCAATGAAACCACAACTTTTTTTAAATTCACGTGGAGCATCAAGAGTGATAATATAAATTATTTAGACATTAATTTATTTAAAGATTATGAATTTAAGACCTATATTTCATCTATTTATAGGAAAAAATACTCTAATGGCTTCCTTCATTATGCTGGTGCACATCCAGACCATCAGAAAAAATCTGTAATTAAAGGGCAACTCGTAAGAGCTGCTCGAATGATAACTAAATTTTCAGATTTTTTAACGGAATGAGAATATTTAAGAACTCTATGTATTAACAAAGAATATCCTATATTTTTAGTGGACAATTTAATCTTTGAAGTAATATAAAAAAGAAGAAATGTTTATTTCATACCAATTTTAAAAATAAAAAATGAATTACCTATAGAAAGTAATGGAGATGGATGTGTTATAAGTGTAAATTCTAATAGAGAGAATAATAGTTTAGATAATTCTAGTCCTGTCAATAATATTAATTGTGAGAATGATTCACATAATGATTTTTCTAAAGCATTAGCAACTACTTTTACACAAGATTATCAAACGTTAAATGATGTATTTATAAAGAATTGGGAAATTATAATGGATGATCCACAATGTAAAAAATACATTAATCAATTTCCTAAAATTGTATATAGAAAAGGTAAATGCTTTAAAGATCTTCTTAGATCTAATAATATTAATGAGGTGAAAGAAAAGGAAAAAATAGGAACATGTAAGTGCGGAGCATGTAAATTGTGCTATAAAATTCAAGGAGGGGATAATTTTTTTATAAGGAATAAGAAGTATTATATAAAAAAGAAATGTAATTGTAAGTCAAAACCAGTAGTTTATCTAGCCATGTGTGACACTTGTACTTCCTTTTATATAGGGAAAACAGAAAGAGCACTATCACAGAGAATCTATGAACATGAGTATGCAATAAAGAAATTGAAAATGAATAATGCGTTAGCAAAACATATCAACAAATATACTAATCATAGATTCTTTTACATGGCTTTAGATCAAGTAGAAATTAAAGATAAAACCCTTGGAATTTAATCCTTGAAGAAAGAGAATTGTTATGGCAAATCAAATTACAAGCTGATTCCTGGACAGGCTTAAATGAAAGAAGCTCCATAGCACCAATTTTAAAATTAAAAGCGTTAGATCGGAACAAAATTAAGCACTAATTATGTATTTATTTAAATCTAGCTTGTGATATGATAATGAAGGAAGCCATTAAGGCAAAATTACTTTAATTATTTTAATTATGTTATTTTATTCATAATAAATTTATATAATAATTTTAATCATTTTTTAATTAATTTATTTATAGCAAATTTATATAATTTTTTTTAATATTCTCTTAATGAATTTAATCTGAAATTAATAATTTTAATTAATTTATAAATTAGAAATATTACATATAATAATTAAATTAATTCTATATACATTTTTTTATATTTTTATTTAATTATTAATAATAAATACTTCAGTATGGTTAGGTCCATGAGGTAAATAATTATATCCATTATATATATTTAATATACCTCTTGGTTTTGTGGCTCAAATATTTCAAACACCCATTTGCTTGCAACTGAGCATGTCCGACTTCCATTTAGTATTTTCAGGGTCTTTTTTGAAATGGAAGAAGGTTATATAAGGAAATAATGTCATTGAATACATTGTTTGAGGAAGTTTAAAACTTTTAAACGATAGCGCTTACAATATCTATTTGTTTCGTGTTGTACTTTAAGTATTTATTTCAGTTTTAAGTTTCTGTGCCTATGGCTTATTAAATATTTTGATCCAGTTGGTGGCCTTTCATTTTATATCTCTTCAGTTTGCTGTCGTTTTGTGGATTATGTCGGTAGTTTGCTCTAACAAAATGGCCATACAGCTGGATGACTCTATCGATGGGACCGAAGGGTCAATCGGGAACCTGACAGCATTCATTTTGAAGTTGACACAGAGAGTGGATTCCTTATGCGAAAGAGTGTATAATTCCCAAGATAGTCAAGCGAATTCATGTGGAGTTGGTGTAGTACCAAATCCGAGTTTTGACTTTAATATAAGTCCAGTCTGTTTGGACAATCAGAATGGCGCTACAAAGCGTAGTGGCATCCATAATGTGGACAATGGGAGAGAAATTATTAATCATGGAAATCAGCAAAATAATGGTCATCAAGGACATATCTATCATGGGCAACAGCATATTTCTAACTCCAGAGAAGAGATAAGGAAGACAGTTCCAATTCTGAATGAATGGTTGGGCTCCTCATTTGGTTTTTCAGGACAATCTAACTCAGGTATCAGTAATACAGACAATAAATTAAATGATTTGATACCAAATTAATGAAATGTAGGAAGCTCCAACTTGAGAACGCTTACTTGAAAGAATGTATCAAACATAATATTATCCCTAAAGGGTTACGCCTTTGGCAATACCCAATAGGTTTAATATACAATTCACCTATGCATATTGAACTATTACAGTTGTTTGACCGCAGTGGAAAGGAACTTTTGGACTTATTAAATAAGTATAATCAAATTGAGATCGATAAGCTTATATTAGAACTTGATGAACTTGATAAAGTGATTAGGACTGATTTTTCTTTCGATACTATTCAATATGATATGCTTAGGATTTATAATACTATTGATCAATACATGAGTAAATTGAAGAACGGGAAAATACGAAAAATAGAAAGAGACATTAACCAATATGCCAATGGGGTGGCATACCCTAGGCCCCCAGGTGGTAAACATAAAAAGAACAAAATTTATCCATCCAACAATTATAATAGATTCAATGCCCCTGTACATAGTCCGAATGACATTGAATTAAACAACGGCATAGTATACAATGAAGAATTTCCTGAGCTAAGACGCTCAGAGAGACTCAAAAATAAAACCCCTTACTCAAATCAACAAACAGCGGGGTTTCAAGGGGCCAGACCAAAGGACAAGCAGTGGAGAACATGATTAGTAATATGGTCATGGATTATAATGAGAATGAGCATCAAATATGCATTCAAGATAGTCATATTATTGGTTCTGTGAATGAATTGAAACAAGTTATTGTTAATAATAATGGAGATTTTAAAGTGTATAATTTTTCTGGTATCGAAATTAATCAAGAAGTAGCTAATTTGTTATCCAAAGGATATACCTTTGTACCTAAACATGTTTCTGATTTTACATCCACTATGATAGATATGAAATTGTTTTTGAGAAAAATTAATTTCTCTCTGATGTATCAAGACTCAATTTATAATGAGCCACGTAAATTCAACATTTCAAGTAATTACAATTCCCCCTTACATCCTAAATTGTTAATATATGAGAAAATGTGTGAAAATCAGTTAAAAATTTAGATAAAATTAATAAAAAGATAAATTACCCTTCAAATTTAAGTAAGAATGAATTAGAAATATTAAAAGGCTTACAAAAAGAAAACATAAGAACCATGAAGCCAGATAAGGGGGGAGGAGCTGTTATTATGAATAATGATTTATATAATAATAAAATGGAATTAATTTTAGGAACACACACTTATGAGCAAGTGTCTCTAAATGAATTAAACCTAGCTTATAGAAATATTTTCTTACAAATTAACGATATTTTCTTGGATAAATCTATTGATATAGATTTATATAACTATTTAAATATTCTAATGCCTAGGATTCCAGTTTTTTTTTTGGGAATCCGAAAATGCATAAAAGTGTAGAAGAGCCTCCCATGTGTCCTTTAGTGGATGGAAGGAACTCCATAACTTCAGCATGTGCTAAATATGTCGATTACGAGTTAAAGAAGTTTGTTATGAAAGAAAAATATATTTGTAAAGATTCCTGGACATTTTTAGAACACATGAATGAAATATAATTCGATAATCGAGATATTTTAGTTACTATAGACGTATGTGACCTCTATACAGTAATCCCTCAAAATATAGGGCTTCAGTGGATAGGTGACATTTTGTTTGAATATTCTATAAAACAAGATCTCAATAACCTTTTAATAGAACTTATAGAAATTGTATTAAATAATAATTATATAAGTTTTAATAATAAATATTATATTCAAAGAAAAGGGATAGCAATGGGGTCGCCCTGTGGAGGCACCTACGCCAATTTAGTTAAGATGGTTTGGGAGCGAAGGTTCATATTTAATAGTAAATATTATTCATATATTAAATCGTATCATATATTCCAAGATTATATCTGTTTAATTTGGAAAGAAAATTCTAATATTTTGAATGAATTTTTAACTTACATCAATGAAACCACAACTTTTTTTAAATTCACGTGGAGCATCGAGTGATAATATTAATTATTTACACATTAATTTAATTAAAGATTATGAATTTAAGACCTATATTTCATCTATTTATAGGGAAAAAACTTACTCTAATGGCTTCCTTCATTATGCTGGTGCACATTCAGACCATCAGAAAAAATCTGTAATTAAAGGGCAACTAGAAAGAGCTGCTCGAATGATAACTAAATTTTCAGATTTTTTAACGGAATGTGAATATCCTATATTTTTAGTGGACAATTTAATCTTTGAGGTAATATAAAAAAGAAGAAATGGTTATTTCATACCAATTTTAAAAATAAAAAATGAATTACCTATAGAAAGTAATGGAGATGGATGTGTTATAAGTGTAAATTCTAATAGAGAGAATAATAGTTTAGATAATTCTAGTCCTGTCAATAATATTAATTGTGAGAATGATTCACATAATGATTTTTCTAAAGCATTAGCAACTACTTTTACACAAGATTATCAAACGTTAAAGGATGTATTTATAAAGAATTGGGAAATTTTAATGGATGATCCACAATGTAAAAAATACATTAATCAATTTCCTAAAATTGTATATAGAAAAGGTAAATGCTTTAAAGATCTTATTAGATCTAATAATAATAATGAGATGAAAGAAAAGGAAAAAATAGGAACATGTAAGTGTGGAGCATGTAAATGGTGCTATAAAATTCAAGGAGGGGATATTTTTTTTATAAGGAATAAGAAGTATTATATAAAAAAGAAATGTAATTGTAAGTCAAAACCAGTAGTTTATCTAGCCATGTGTGACACTTGTACTTCCTTTTATATAGGGAAAACAGAAAGAGCACTATCACAGAGAATCTATGAACATGAGTATGCAATAAAGAAATTGAAAATGAATAATGTGTTAGCAAAGCATATCAACGAATATACTAATCATAGATTCCTTTACATGGCTTTAGATCAAGTAGAAATTAAAGATAAAAACCCTTGGAATTTAATCCTTGAAGAAAGAGAATTGTAATGGCAAATCAAATTACAAGCTGATTCATGGACAGGCTTAAATGAAAGAAGCTCCATAGCACCAATTTTAAAATTAAAAGCATTAGATCGGAGCAAAATTAAGGACTAATTCTGTATTTATTTAAATCTAGCTTGCGATATGATAATGAAGGAAGCCATTAAGGCAAAATTACTTTAATTATTTTAATTATATTATTTTATTCATAATAAATTTATATAATAATTTTAATCATTTTTTAATTAATTTATTTATAGCAAATTTATATAATATTTTTTTAATATTCTCTTAATGAATTTAATCTGAAATTAATAATTTTAATTAATTTATAAATTAGAAATATTAGATATAATAATTAAATTAATTCTATATACATTTTTTAGATTTTTATTTAATTATTAATATTAAATACTTCAGTATGGTTAGGTCCATGAGGTAATTAATTATATCCATTTATATATATTTGATATACCTCTTGGTTTTGTGGCTCAAATATTTCAAACACCCATTTTCTTGCAACTGAGCATGTCCGACTTCCATTTAGTATTTTGGGGGTCTTTTTTGAAATGGAAGAAAGTTAAATAAGGAAGTGATGTCATTGAATACATTGTCTGAGGAAGTTTAAAACTTTTAAACGATAGCGCTTACAATATCTATTTGTTTCATGTTGTACTTTAAGTATTTATTTCAGTTTTAAGTTCGTGTGCCTAAGGCTTATTAAATATTTTGATCCAGTTGGTGACCTTTCATTTTTTATCTCTTCAGTTTGCTGTCGTGTTGTGGATTATGTCGGTAGTTTGCTCTAACGAAATGGCCATACAGCTGGATGACTCTATCGATGGGACCGAAGGAGCAATCGGGAACCTGGCAGCATTCATTTTGAAGTTGACACAGAGAGTGGATTCCTTATGCGAAAGAGTGTATAATTCCCAAGATAGTCAAGTGAATGCGTTTGGAGTTGGTGTAGTACCAAATCCGAGTTTTGACTTTAATATAACTCCAGTCTGTTTGGACAATCAGAATGGCACTATAAAGTGTAGTGACATCCATAATGTGGACAATGGGAGAGAAATTATTAATCATGGAAATCAGCAAAATAATGGTCATCAAGGACATATCTATCGTGGGCAACAACATATTTCTAACTCCAGAAAAGAGATAAGGAAGGCAATTCCAATTCTGAATGAATGGTTGGGCTCCTCATTTGATTTTTCAGGACAATATAACTCAGGTATCAGTAATATTGACAATAAATTAAATGATTTGATACCAAATTAATGAAATGTAGGAAGCTCCAACTTGAGAACGCTTACTTGAAAGAATGTATCAAACATAATATTATCCCTAAAGGGTTACACCTTTGGCGATACCCCATAGGTTTAATATACAATTCACCTATGCATATTGAACTATTACAGTTGTTTGACCGCAGTGGAAAGGAACTTTTGGACTTATTAATTAAGTATAATCAAATTGAGATCAATAAGCTGATATTAAAACTTGATGAACTTGATAAAGCGATTAGGACTGATTTTTCTTTCGATACTATTCAATATGATATGCTTAGGATTTATAATAGTATTGATCAATACATCAGTAAATTGAAGAACGGGAAAATACAAAAATAGAAAGAGACATTAACCAATATGCCAATGGGGTGGCATACCCTAGGCCCCCAGGTGATCAACATAAAAAGAACAAAATGTATCCATCCAACAATTATAATAGATTCAATGCCCCTGTACATAGTCCTAATGACATTGAATTAAACAACAATATAGTATACAATGAAGAATTTCCTGAGCTAAGACACTCAGAGAGACTCAGAAATAAAACTCCTTACTCAAATCAACAAACAGCAGGGTTTCAAGGGGCCAAACCAAAGGACAAGCAGTGGAGAACATGAATAGTAATATGGGCATGGATTATAATGAGAATGAGCATCAAATATGCATTCAAGATAGTCATATTATTGGTTCTGTGAATGAATTGAAATAAGTTATTGTTAATAATAATGGAGATTTTAAAGTGTATAATTTTTCTGGTATTGAAATTAATCAAGAAGTAGCTAATTTGTTATCCAAAGGATATACCTTTGTACCTACACATGTTTCTGATTTTACATCCACTATGATAGATATGAAATTGTTTTTGAGAAAAATGAATTTCTCTCTGATGTATCAAGACTCAATTTATAATGAGCCACGTAAATTCAACATTTCAAGTAATTACAATCCCCCCTTACATCCTAAATTGTTAATATATGAGAAAATGTGTGAAAATCAGTTAGAAATTTAGATAAAATTAATAAAAAGATAAATTACCCTTCAAATTTAAGTAAGAATGAATTAGAAATATTAAAAGGCTTACAAAAAGTAAACATAAGAACTATGAAGCCAGATAAGGGGGAGGAGCTGTTATTATGAATAATGATTTATATAATAATAAAATTGAATTAATTTTAGGAACAGATGCTTATGAACAAGTGTCTCTAAATGAACTAAACCTAGCTTATAGAAAAATTTTCTTACAAATTAACGATATATTCATGGATAAACATATTGATATAGATTTATATAACTATTTAAATATTCTAATGCCCAGGATTCCAGTTTTTTTTGGGAATCCGAAAATGCATAAACGTGTAGAAGAGCCTCCCATGCGTCCTTTAGTGGATGGAAGGAACTCCATAACTTCAGCATGCGCTAAATATGTCGATTAAGAGTTAAAAATGTTTGTTATGAAAGAAAAATATATTTGTAAAGATTCCTGTACCATTTTAGAACACATGAATGAAATACAATTCGATAATCAAGATATTTTAGTTACTATAGACGTATGTGACCTCTATACAGTAATCCCTCAAAATATAGGGCTTCAATGGATAGGTGACATTTTTTTTGAATATTCTATAAAACAAGATCTCAATAACCTTTTAATAGAACTTATAGAAATTGTATTAAATAATAATTATATAAGCTTTAATAATAAATATTATATTCAAAGAAAAGGGATAGCAATGGGGTCGCCCTGTGGAGGCACCTATGCCAATTTAGTTATGATGGTTTGGGAGCGAAGGTTCATATTTAATAGTAAATATTATTCATATATTAAATCGTATCATACATTCCAGGATTATATCTGTTTAATTTGGAAAGAAAATTCTAATATTTTGAATTAATTTTTAACTTACATCAATGAAACCACAACTTTTTTTAAATTCACGTGGAGCATCAAGAGTGATAATATAAATTATTTAGACATTAATTTAATTAAAGATTATGAATTTAAGACCTATATTTCATCTATTTATAAGAAATAAACTTACTCTAATGGCTTCCTTCATTATACTGGTGCACATCCAGACCATCAGAAAAAAATCTGTAATTAAAGGGCAACTCATAAGAGCAGCTCGAATGATAACTAAATTTTCAGATTTTTTTAACAGAATGTGAATATTTAAGAACTATGTTTATTAACAAAGAATATCCTATATTTTTAGTGGACAATTTAATCATTGAAGTAATACAAAAAAGAAGAAATGGTTATTTCATGCCAATTTTATAAATAAAAAAATGAATTACCTATAGAAAGTAATGGAGATGGATGTTTTATAAGTGTAAATTCTAATAGAGAGAATAATAGTTTAGATAATTCTAGTCCTGTCAATAATATTAATTGTGAGAATGATTCACATAATGATTTTTCTAAAGCATTAGTAACTACTTTTACACAAGATTATCAAACGTTAAAGGATGTATTTATAAAGAATTGGGAAATTGTAATGGATGATCCACAATGTAAAAAATACATTAATCAATTTCCTAAAATTGTATATAGAAAAGGTAAATGCTTTAAAGATCTTTTTAGATCTAATAATAATAATGAGGTGAAAGAAAAGGAAAAAATAGGAACATGTAAGTGCGGAGCATGTTAATGGTGCCATAAAATTCAAGGAGGGGATAATTTTTTTATAAGGAATAAGAAGTATTATATAAAAAAGAAATGTAATTGTAAGTCAAAAGCAATAGTTTATCTAGCCATGTGTGACACTTGTACTTATAGGGAAAACAGAAAGAGCGCTATCACAGAGAATCTATGAACATGAGGATGCAATAAAGAAATTGAAAATGAATAATGCGTTAGCAAAGCATATCAACGAATACACTAATCATAGATTCCTTTACATGGCTTTAGATCAAGTAGAAATTAAAGATAAAACCCCTTGGAATTTAATCCTTGAAGAAAGAGAATTGTTATGGCAAATCAAATTGCAAGCTGATTCCTGGCCAGGCTTAAATGAAAGAAGCTCCATAGCACCAATTTTAAAATTAAAAGCGTTAGATCGGAACAAAATTAAGGACTAATTATGTATTTATTTAAATCTAGCTTGTGATATGATAATGAAGAACGCCATTAAGGCAAAATTACTTTAATTATTTTAATTATATTATTTTATTCATAATACATTTATATAATAATTTTAATAATTTTTTAATTAATTTATTTATAGCAAATTTATATAATATTTTTTTAATATTCTCTTAATGAATTTAATCTGAAATTAATAATTTTAATTAATTTATAAATTAGAAATATTACATATAATAATTAAATTAATTCTATATACATTTTTTATATTTTTATTTAATTATTAAGTTTTAATAGTTGAGGATGGTTAGGTCCATGAGGTAATTAATTATATCCATTTATATATATTTGATATACCTCTTGGTTTTTTAGCTCAAATATTTCAAACACCCATTTGCTTGCAACTGAGCATGTTCGACTTCCATTTAGTATTTTGGTGGTCTTTTTGGAAATGGAAGAAGGTTAGTTAAGGAAGTGATGTCATTGAATACATTGTCTGAGGAAGTTTAAAACTTTTAAATGATAGCGCTTACAATATCTATTTGTTTCATGTTGTACTTTAAGTATTTATTTCAGTTTTATGTTCATGTGCCTATGGCTTATTAAATATTTTGATCCAGTTGGTGGCCTTTTGTTTTTTATCTCTTCAGTTTGCTGTCGTTTTGTGGATTATAGTTTCATAGTTTGATGGATCATAGTTCAGTACTAGGCTATCTGCCCTGGGGCATTTGTAAGCCTAGCCCTAGAGATGTGGCTTTCACCACCCCATGTATTGGTACTAAGGTGTACAGAATACATTTAGAATACTGTGCCTTTGTCTAGTAGTGACACATTGAAGACCCCCTTACTTATTAAAATTAGTTTACTGTGCCTCTGTCAAGTAGCGACACAGGGGTGACCCCCGGGGTAAACCTACTATCTCCCATCCACTCGTCAAGATTTCTCTTGAAGAGAGTCAGTGAGGAGCTCTGCCTAACATGTACTGGGATTCTGTTCCAGAGTATGGGAAGCCTCTGAGTTATGAATCTGTCCCTCCAGCATGTTCTATTTATATTTGTACTGAGGTTTAAATCTTTGGCTCTCATGGTTCTAATGGATTTGGATTTTTTGAGGTGGAGCATGTCCATCAATTCCTGGTTGGACATGGCCTTGTATGTCAGGCACAGATCACCTCTGAGCAGGCGGTATGCTACTGAATAGAGCTGGAGTTTCTTTAGCCTGGTAGCATATGACATATGTTGGAGACCCTTGATCCTCTTGGTGAGGTACTTCTTGGGTCTCTCCAGCTGTTGTAAGTGCCAGGTGAGGTACATACCAAATGGGGCATTGTACTCAATCATGGGCCTGATAAGGGAGGAGTATAGGGGTGCGATGACCTCCTTTGATCTGGATGTGAACCTCTTCATGATAAGGTGGGCAAGGTAGAAAGTCTTTCTAACCACTTTGGCAATGTGGGTGTCAAATGAGAGGTCACTATTAACTTGGGTCCCCAGGTCTCTGATTACTTTTTCCATACTCAGTGGGTTACTGTCTATGTGATAATTTGTAGGTACTTTGTTTTTCCCAAAGGGGATGACTATACATTTCTTGGCATTCAGTTTAAGGCCATGATTCTGGCACTAGTTGTCCATTTCAGTGAGGCCTTTCTGTAGGATGTATGTGTCAGCTGGTGTATCGACTATGGCACCTAGTTTGCAGTCATCTGCGAACTTTGTCAGCCACAACCCTCCCATGTTTGCTTTCACATCTGAGAAATAAATGCCGAACAAGAGGGGTCCCAGGACAGAGCCCTGTGGGACACCACTTGTGACTGGCTTTGAGTCTGACATGGCTCCCACAATTTTGACTTTATGGGTTCTGTTCTTTAGCCAGTTTGCAACCAATCTTGTGACATATGGATTTACATTTATGCTGTTTAGCTTGTCTATGATGCCTGAGTGGGGTATTGTGTCGAAGGCTTTAGCCAAGTCCAGGTAGACTGTATGGACTGCCTTGCCTTCAACAATGGCTCTAGTGACTGTTTTGAAAAAGTCAACCAAGTTCAAAAGGCAGGATCTGCCCTTTACAAAGCCGAACTGGGTGGGATCGAGTGTCTGTAGGTCCCCAATGTCGTTGTTTATGAGTTCCATAATAATTCTTCCCATAGCTTTGCAGACCAGGCTGGTTAAACTTACGGGGCGGTAGTTCCCAGGGTCTGTAGTGGAGCCTCCCTTGTGGAGTGGGACCACTGTTGCTGTACGCCAGTGTTCAGGTACATATCCTGTAGTAAGGCTAAGGTTAAATAGCATTTTTATATGCGGGTTTAGCTCCTCTTGGAGTTCACGTATCACGTGTTGGTAGTTTGCTCTAAAAAAATGGCCATACAGCTGGATGACTCTATCGATGGGACCGAAGGGTCAATCGGGAACCTGACAGCATTCATTTTGAAGTTGACACAGAGAGTGGATTCCTTATGCGAAAGAGTGTATAATTCCCAAGATAGTCAAGTGAATGGGTGTGGAGTTGGTGTAGTACCAAATCCGAGTTTTGACTTTAATATAACTCCAGTCTGTTTGGACAATCAGAATGGTGCTACAAAGGGTAGAGGTGTCCATAATGTGGACAATGGGAGAGAAATTATTAATCATGGAAATCAGCAAAATAATGGTCATCAAGGACATATCTATCATGGGCAACAACATATTTCTAACTCCAGAGAAGAGATAAGGAAGACAGTTCCAATTCTGAATGAATGATTGGGCTCCTCATTTGTTTTTTTCAGGACAATCTAACTCAGGTATCAATAATATTGACAATAAATTAAATGATTTGATACCAAATTAATGAAATGTAGGAAGCTCCAACTTGAGAATGCTTATTTGAAAGAATGTATCAAACATAATATTATCCCTAAAGGGTTACACCTTTGGCGATACCCCATAGGTTTAATATACAATTCACCTATGCATATTGAACTATTACAGTTGTTTGACCGCAGTGGAAAGGAACTTTTGGATTTATTAATTAAGTATAATCAAATTGAGATTGATAAGCTGATATTAGAACTTGATGAACTTGATAAAGCAATTAGGACTGATTTTTCTTTCGATACTATTCAATATGATATGCTTAGGATTTATAATAGTATTGATCAATACATCAGTAAATTGAAGAATGGGAAAATACGAAAAATAGAAAGAGACATTAACCAATATGCCAATGGAGTGGCATACCCTAGGCCCCCAGGTGGTCAACATAAAAAGAACAAAATTTAAACATCCAACAGTTATAATAGATTAAATGCCCCTGTACATAGTACTAACGACATTGAATTAAACAACGACATAGTATACAATGAAGAATTTCCTGAGCTAAGACACTCAGAGAGACTCAAAAATAAAACCCCTTACTCAAATCAACAAACAGCGGGGTTTCAAGGGGCCAGACCAAAGGACAAGCAGTGGAGAACATGATTAGTAATATGGTCATGGATTATAATGAGAATGAGCATCAAATATGCATTCAAGATAGTCATATTATTGGTTCTGTGAATGAATTGAAACAAGTTATTGTTAATAATAATGGAGATTTTAAAGTGTATAATTTTTCTGGTATCGAAATTAATCAAGAAGTAGCTAATTTGTTATCCAAAGGATATACCTTTGTACCTACACATGTTTCTGATTTTACATCCACTATGATAGATATGAAATTGTTTTTGAGAAAAATTAATTTCTCTCTGATGTATCAAGACTCAATTTATAATGAGCCATGTAAATTCAACATTTCAAGTACATACAATCCCCCCTTACATCCTAAATTATTAATATATGAGAAAATGTGTGAAAATCAGTTAAAAAATTTAGATAAAATTAATAAAAAGATAAATTACCCTTCAAATTTAAGTAAGAATGAATTAAAAATATTAAAAGGCTTACAAAAAGAAAACATAAGAACCATGAAGCCAGATAAGGGGGGAGGAGCTGTTATTATGAATAATGATTTATATAATAATTAAATGGAATTAATTTTAGGAACAGACACTTATGAGCAAGTGTCTCTAAATGAATTAAACCTAGCTTATAGAAAAATGTTCTTACAAATTAATGATATGTTCTTGGATAAACGTATTGATATAGATTTATATAACTATTTAAATATTCTAATGCCAAGAATTCCATTTTTTTTTGGGAATCCGAAAATGCATAAACGTGTAGAATAGCCTCCCATGCGTCCTTTAGTGGATGGAAGGAACTCCATAACTTCAGCATGTGCTAAATATGTCGATTACGAGTTAAAGAAGTTTGTTATGAAAGAAAAATATATTTGTAAAGATTCCTGGACATTTTTAGAACACATGAATGAAATACAATTCGATAATCAAGATATTTTAGTTACTATAGATGTATGTGACCTCTATACAGAAATCCCTCAAAATATAGGGCTTCAATGGATAGGTGAAATTTTGTTTGAATATTCTATAAAATAAGATCTCAATAACCTTTTAATAGAACTTATAGAAATTGTATTAAATAATAATTATATAAGTTTTAATAATAAATATTATATTCAAAGAAAAGGGATAGCAATGGGGTCGCCCTGTGGAGGCACCTATGCCAATTTAGTTATGATGGTTTGGGAGCGAAGGTTCATATTTAATAGTAAATATTATTCATATATTAAATTGTATCATAGATTCCAAGATGATATTGGAAAGAAAATTCTAATATTTTGAATGAATTTTTAACTTACATCAATGAAACCACAACTTTTTTTAAATTCATGTGGAGCATCAAGAGTGATAATATAAATTATTTAGACATTAATATAATTAAAGATTATGAATTTAAGACCTATATTTCATCTATTTATAGGAAAAAAACTTACTCTAATGGCTTCCTTCATTATACTAGTGCACATCCAGACCATCAGAAAAAATCTGTAATTAAAGGGCAACTCGTAAGAGCTGCCCGAATGATAACTAAATTTTCAGATTTTTTAACAGAATGTGAATATTTAAGAACTATGTTTATTAACAAAGAATATCCTATATTTTTAGTGGACAATTTAATCTTTGAAGTAATACAAAAAAGAAGAAATGGTTATTCCATGCCAATTTTAAAAATAAAAAATGAATTAACTATAGAAAGTAATGGAGATGGATGTGTTATAAATGTAAATTCTAATAGAGATAATAATAGTTTAGATAATTCTAGTCCTGTCAATAATACTAATTGTGAGAATGATTCGCATAATGATTTTTCTAAAGCATTAGTAACTACTTTTACACAAGATTATCAAATGTTAAAGGATGTATTTATAAAGAATTGGGAAATTATAATGGATGATCCACAATGTAAAAAATACATTAATCAATTTCCTAAAATTGCATATAGAAAAGGTAAATGCTTTAAAGATCTTCCTAGATCTAATAATAATAATGAGGTGAAAGAAAAAGAAAAAATAGGAACATGTAAGTTCGGAGCATATAAATGGCGCCATAAAATTCAAGGAGGGGATAATTTTTTTATAAGGAATAAGAAGTATTATATAAAAAAGAAATGTAATTGTAAGTCAAAAGCAGTAGTTTATCTAGCCATGTGTGACACTTGTACATCCTTTTATATAGGGAAAACAGAAAGAGCACTATCACAGAGAATCTATGAACATGAGTATGCAATAAAGAAATTGAAAATGAATAATGCTTTAGCAAAGCATATCAACAAATATACTAATCATAGATTCCTTTACACGGCTTTAGATCAAGTAGAAATTAAAGATAAAACCCCTTGGAATTTAATCCTTGAAGAAAGAGAATTGTTATGGCAAATCGAATTACAAGCTAATTCCTGGCCAGGCTTAAATGAAAGAAGCTCCATAGCACCAATTTTAAAATTAAAAGCGTTAGATCGGAACAAAATTAAGGACTAATTATGTATTTATTTAAATCTAGCTTGTGATATGATAATGAAGGAAGCCATTAAGGCAAAATTACTTTAATTATTTTAATTATATTATTTTATTCATAATAAATTTATATAATAATTTTAATCATTTTTTAATTAATTTATTTATAGCAGATTTATATAATATTTTTTAAATATTCCCTTAATGAATTTAATCTGAAATTAATTATTTTAATTAATTTATAAATTAGAAATATTACATATAATAATTAAATTAATTCTATATGCATTTTTTATATTTTTATTTAATTATTAATTTTTAATAGTTCAGTATGGTTAGGTCCATAAGGTAATTAATTATATCCATTTATATATATTTGATATACCTCTTGGTTTTGTGGCTCAAATATTTCAAACACCCATTTGCTTGCAACTGAGCATGTCCGACTTCCATTTAGTATTTTGGCAGTCTTTTTTGAAATGGAAGAAGGTTATATAAGGAAGTGATGTCACTGAATACATTGTCTGAGGAATTTTAAAACTTTTAAATGAAAGCGCTTACAATATCTATTTGTTTTGTGTTGTACGTTAAGTATTTATTTCAGTTTTAAGTTTGTGTGCCTACGGCTTATTAAATATTTTGATCCAGTTGGTGGCCTTTCATTTTTTATCTCATCAGTAACCTGGTCAACTTGTTTGAGTCAGTCACCAGAGCTGTGAATGAAGACAAGGTGGTTCATACAGCCTACCTTGATCTGGCCAAGCCCTGTGATACCATTCCCCACTCAGGAATCATAGAAAAACTCACTAAGCTCAACCCCTATATCACTAGGTGGGTTGCAAACTGGCTCACAGATAGAGCCCACAGTGTGAGAGTAGATGACTCCAGCTCAGACTGTTGACCAGTCATGAGTGGAGTCACACACGGTTCGGTCCTGGGTCCTCTCCTGTTTGGTATCTACTTCTCTGAAGTCCAGGCCAACATGAAAGGACTCTGGCTGACAAAGTTTGGAGATGATTGCAAGTTGGGAGCCATAATTAACTCCCCAAGTGATGTTGACATCCTCCAGAAAGGCCTCGCTGAGACCAATGACTGGTGTCAGAACCATGGTCTTAAGTTCAATGCCAAAAAATGTGTCATGATCCCCTTTGGGAAAAATCCAGTTCCCATGAATTTTCACATCAATGGTAGTCCACTAACTACAGAAGGCATCATAAGAGATCTGGGAACACAGGTTGACAAGAATCTCTCTTTTGACCACCACATTGCCACTGTGGTGAGAAAGTCCTTCTATGTGGTACATCTCATTACTAAGGGTTTTGCATCCAGGAAGAAAGAGGTCTTTGGCTCCCTCTACTCTTCCCTCATTAGGCCAATAATTGAGTATAGTGTCCCATTTGGCATGTACCTCACTAGACACCTACAACAACTGGAGATGCCACAAAAATACCTCACAAAGGCAATCTTAGGTCTTAAACACTTGTCCTATATGAACAGACTCAAAAAACTCCAACAATTCTCTGTCTCATATCGCCTACTTAGAGGCGATCTCTGCTTGACTGACAAAGCCATGTCTGACCCAGCTCTGTTAGAAATGCTGCATCTAAAGAAATCCCATTTCCTATGCACTACATGCTCCAGAGACCTCAGCCTCATTACCACAATCAACAGAACAATCTGGAGGGACAGGTTCATAACCCAGAAACTGTCCATGCTATGGAATAGACTTCCCATACATGTCAAGCGGAGAACCCCACTGGCCATGTTCAAGAGAAATCTTGATGAGTGGATGGGAAATAGAAAATTCACCCCAGGGATCACTCCAGTGGCTCTACTTGACAGAGGCACTGGGAACTAAGGTCGGGTGGCACAATGCCAGGGTAATCCTACAGGCTAGGCTTGTAAAGGCTCCATAACCTATTAAAACAGTGCATGCAGGTTGGTTCTCATAGTGACTCATCTGAAGTCTCACCTTATGTCCTTCCTTCAGCCTATTAAGAGACTTGTCATGTTTAATAGAAACTTTGTGTTGACTGATTCTGACTCATTCTCTACTAGATCTGATTTTGAATGTCAGGAAAGAACAGAAAGAAAATATAACAATCCTTCATTTTAATCTAGGAGAAACTGGTAGCAAAAGAGTCAACAGATAGACACCTTGTAGTAGAATACATTGTTATTTTTTATTTCAGTGACAGAGCATCTAGCAACCCTTGTTATCACTCTACAACTTTTTTGTGGAATGCATCACAGTTTAAACTGCATTCTGAACTTGACCATTTGTCTGTGCATAGTCAGGAATAGACAAACATGCAACAATCGTCATTTTTATTAAATTATTCTAAACTAAGCATTGACTATAGACAATTTTTTAGTACACCAATATCTGGAATTCCATGTTTAGAGAACATAGTTTTCAAAGCACCAGTTCCATCCTGAATCATGATATCAATTAGCTTTCTGACTTCAGATCTCTTTTAAAAAATTATCACAATAGATCAGTTATAAGTTTTATTGGTAGTGAAATAAATCTGTACCAGTCGTGCTCCATGGTATACTAAAGCAACATTAATGCACTTGTTTTATTACTGTGAAGAACATTATACAGAGATGTGTTATGAGCTAATTGCTTTGTGTAAGCATTCTTGTCAAAAGTAATAAAGCAGGTGCTCTTACTTTGCCATTAAATAAGCCTAAATGAGACTCATTTTTGTTTTGATCATCAAGACAAACATGCATCTAATCTATTCTTTGAATGAAAAGTTGGGTTATCTTGTTTTATGCCAGTCTTCTGTTATGGTCAATATTTCATAGCACCCTCTTTTAGCATTTCCTTTCTGTACTTTCTTCAGTACAGATTAAAGATCTTTAAACTTCTTTTTTTTGTTTGTTTTGTCATGAGCAATCATGGTGTAACTTAATTATCACTCAACTCCTCTCCAAATAGATTTCCTTTCTTTCTGCTCCTTGTAAACTTGAGTAATCTGAATAGCTGTTATGAAAAATCAGAATATCTGCTATATAATTATAATTTCTAGACTTGTAAATCAATCATATGCCTGGAAATCTGTAATATGTAGCATGACTCTGCATCCTGGGAAATGTCTTATGCAGTATCTTACTGAATATAGTATGACTTTACAACATTTTCAAGAAAGCTTACAGTGCTCAGTAGGCAGGGCCTGCTCTTCCCAAAACCAAACTGAATTGGAGTCTAGTTTGGTTAAGTTGCATATGTGTGCATAAATGAGTTTTACTGTGATGCACTCCACAGTTTTGCATTTAAGGCTGGAGAGGCTGATGGACCTGTAAATACCTGTGTCTATAGATGATTCCTTTGTGTATGGGAGTCACAGTGAATGTTTCCTAGGCATCAGACACAAATCCTGCAGACAGGCTGAAATTGAACATTTTAAGTAGAGGCTCACATAATCCATACTTGGCATTGCTGAGAATATGACCTGTAGCATTAGTTTTAGCTTTTGACTTTAATTGTAGGACTTTTTCCAAATTGATTTCATGGGTTGATCTCTGGATAGTAGGAGAAACAATGTAGTTATGTGGGGTAAAGCTAGCATTACATTTGTCTGCTAATATAGTATCTAAGTCTTTAGGATATGTTGACTGTATCTTTGGGATCAGAGTGAGCAATATAATTATTCATGAGCTCAGTGTATTGTTAGACATTATTCCTTAACTTTTTGAAATAGCTGAATAAAGATTTGTAATTTCCTTTGCTATCTGTGACAACCTTAAGTTCTTATTTTGCTTTACATTTTCTAATAGTGTTCTTAGGTTCCTAGCGTGTTTTAATATGATTTGAAGTAGGGCCTGGGGACTTTCTTGCAAAATTTTTCATTATCTTTTCTTCTTTTTTAGACAATTTATCCTTGCCAGAGTGTTAACAGGAGGACAATTCTTGAATTTACTATTATATCTGGGGTGGATGGAGAGTGAAATGTCTGTGTAGTTAAGTGCTTGCAAATGTCAGAGGTGAACATTACAGCCTTTTCAGTTGGGTCTGCTTGCAAGGGATTTTTGGTAATTTTTCATATGTCTTCCACAAGCTAAAGTATATCTTCTCTGGAGAAGTCTCTAAAGATGGAATCATTTGTAGATAATGTAGTTCCACCAAAAACAAAAAGTTTTTCAAGGTTCTGTCCTTCTTTTTTTCTTTTCATCAGCTATGCCCCAGCTGGTCTTCCTAAGCTACCTATTATTGTTTACACCGATAACATAGTTTTTTACAAATCCAAGCTTTCTTAAGAAATTATTAAAATACCATTCAAATAGTACATGTCCACGTTTCTCTTCCAGCTATCTAAATGCAGTTTTGCTTGGATAAATGAGCTTAATATTAAACTGCAAAATAAAAAAGTAAATCTCCTGCCACTTTCACACCAACTTCAAGATCACATATTAGAACAAGACTCTTCCCCCCACCTTCTCTATTACATCCTCCAATGGAATCACTATATCACCAGAAGCTCACACAAAGCTATTAGGTGTTACCATTGATAACTCCCTTAAATTTGACACCCATTTCAATCTTACCTTCAAAACCGTCAATAAAAAGCTTGGCTCTCTCTATAAAGTAAAACACTTTCTCACTCCTCACGCTAAAATTACAATTGCCAGCACACACCTACTATCAACTCTTTTCTATGCCTCCCCCCTCTTTACAAACCTAAACAAGACAACCCTTAACAAATTTGCTTCTTGTTACAATCACATAGCTAGATTTGCCACAAATTCCACCTTTAGAACGCACCACTGCACTAACTTGAAGCAACTAGGGTGGTTAGAGTTTTCCAGCCAACTCCATTTCAACCAACTCAAAACGGCTCACCAGATACTGTATCACCCAGAGAAAACACCAGCTCTGAAAAACATCATTAATCCCTATATTAACCTGCAATCTTTACGCTCCTCCAATAAGATCTTAGCTCAAACTACCAAAGCCAATAATTCTGCTGGGGATTCTCTATTCTCAAACTTTGTAGGTAAAATGTGGAACTCCCTACCGCCCATGCTCACCTCAGAACCCTCACTTCTACAATTCAAAAAAAAGCTTAAACCCCATCTCAATACTCTCTGGCAATGTCCCTGTTCCAAACCTGATTAACCACTATCATTTACCCTTCTCTTACCTCACTATCCTTAACCGCTTTTTAACAAGGCGCTTTGTAACTGACCTATGTTTTTTTTTATATGCTGCTGTTGTTTTTTTTCCCAAGATGTGATGTATCTTTATATTGTATTTAGAACTCAACTATCTTCCTTTTTTTGCATTAACAATGTTCATATGTCTGTTATGTACTTGGAGCTTTTCTCCCCGGGCCTCCGCAGAAAATGGACATGTATCCAGTCGGACTCTCCCGGTTAACAAATGTAATATAAAATAAATAAATAAATAAAATAGTAGTGAAACAGACAAACTTCCTTACTTCACTGTAGTCTGATCTCAGACTGACACACTGCAAAAACTGTAACATACAGTTCAACCACAAGCTATTCCACATAAAAATATGGCAAACTGCTTTTTAATCATTTGAAGTGATAACCAACTAGGCTGAACCCACATTTTATATATAGATATAGGCTTAGTTATAGATATAGATAAAGCTATAGATATATGTAGGTATAAGTCATATAATCGAGTACACCAAAAGTTGACTGGTATAATGTCAATGTCAAAATGTCAAAAATGCTGAAGTAGACATCAATGTCAAAATTCAAAAATGCGGAAGTAGACATGCCAGTCTGAAACAGCTCAGGGCATGCAAAATTTTAACTTTAAAAATGAAAAAAACACTGGTTTTTGCAGGTGGAAAGCCCACTGCACCCCTTGTGAATTATATATACTAACTCTAAGATTAAACAAACACAGGTAAGAGCAAATTTTCCAAACCCATGGCCCCTTGATTTGTGGAATCTCACACACCTGTCATTTAGCTGCCTAGTCAACCATATGCAGTAAACTAGGCAGCTGTCAACCTATCACATTCTGTATCTATATCTATAGATCTAAATCCATATCGATATCTATATCTAGATCCATATCTATCCAGTTATAAAACTGTCATTCACTTGACTGAAAAGTCAAAAGACTGAAAGTCAAAATATTAAATGTTGAAAAAGGAAATTGTCCCTTTGTACATTGTTGCTCAGTCCTGTAGTTGGTGTGTATATGTATCATTTATATAATTAGTAGGTTGTGTGGGTTTGCAGCCCCAGAATTAAAAAGATTTCAATATTTTGATTTGTTGATATTTTGAGTTGCCACTATTATGAATGCTGCCTATACATTTATGCAAGGGAGCAAGCCTGTCTGTACCCACCAAATCCCCTGTTAATTACATATACCATCTCCAAGATCACACTACAGTGCAGAAAATGCTAAATTTCCTATTCTGCAATGTAGTGATATCTGCATTGCTTACTGTACTTATTTCCTTGTTTCACTTGAAAGAAAGTTACTGTTTGTCGTTTTTGCATTTAAGTTACCTGTAACACATTGCATTTAAGTTATCTGGCACTTGCTCACTAAAGCAATTATATAAGTCAGCACTAAAAAATTAAAAGCACTACACCCTCACAAACTCCCCTTGAGTACCTTGTTCCCCATTGGCCCTTTTTTCAATTATAAAGGAATTCCCAATACTATTCTAGCATGTCCAAAGGTCAGTTGTCAATCTTCTCTCTGGTCCAGCTGGTGAATCTGGGAATCTTGAGGCAATGTTACAACTGCCTCATGTACACAGACAGCCCTCTCCTCCTCCCAACAAATTCCAACACATGTGAGAGATGCAACCATATAGCCAAACTGGAGGCTAAGCTCTCACAACTCAGTACTGGCATAATCAGTCAGGAGGAGAAGGAAACCACACTCACTACAATTCCAGTCTCACATAGACCTACCACGACAGCAAACCAAACACATAAACACACAAAAACATACTCAGAGGCTCTAAATAAAAATCTGCCTAAGCAGCAGAGACCTCCAAAGCAGACACCCAAGCAACCGCTACCCCAAAACAAAACACGTGCAACACATAGCTCACAAAGCCAGTGTGCTGAACAGTCACAGCCCTTAAAGCTAAACAACACATCTGATACACTTGTAATAGGTGACTCTATCGTCAGGCACACTGACGTTCCGCTGACCAGGCTAAACAAGGAGAAGGTCACGGTGAGCTGCTTGTCGGGTGCTAGGATCCGCCACATAACACAAGCACTGAGGTCACTCCAAGGCAAGTACAAATATGACTCAGTCATTGTCCATGCTGGTGTGAATGACCTGAGACGTACCTCCCTGGACTACATGAAAAGAGACATAGAGGAGCTCTCTGAGCATGTAGCCCAGGCCGGTATGACCCTGACCTTGAGTAGCATCTTACCCTCACCAAGAATGATGCCACAATATGAAGACAAGATGATCAATTTCAACAATTGGCTTAAGTATTGGTGTCATTCAAAGGGGATCCAATGCCTGTCAGTCTGGGATGACATGTTCGACAAGCCACGATGCTTCACTAGGGACGGCTTGCACCTGTCACACCTGGGCTTTCAGATATTTTCAAAGGCTCTTGCTACCCCCATAGTGCCTTTTTTAGGCAAGGCTCAAAAGACAAACCCACCTCCATAGGTATCACAAGGGATAAGAAACTAAGAGTAATGCTACTCAACGCCAGAATTCTAAACCTCAAGATGCATGCACTTGAAACTCTCTTTAGCATGGAGAACATTGATATCTGTGCCGTAACAGAAACCTGGTTCAAGGCTCCTGAGAGCACCCCAGCATTACCAGGTTATACCTCATACCATGCTTTTCGGCCCCAAAACTTGGGCCGAACCACAAAAGGAGGGGGAGTATCAATATTCATCAAAGATACCCATACCTCCAGGTTGGTGGCACAGCACGAAGCATCAGAGACTATCCATGTGCAACTAACAATGGGTAAAACTGCCTCCCAGTTTATAGCCTGCTACAGACCACCCTCCCAAACCCAGGGACCCCACTCGGCCTTCCTGAGAACACTGGAAAATATGAAGGTCTCTCCAAACACCATTATATTGGGCAACTTCAACTACCCAAACATAGACTGGGAGCATTACTCTAGCTCCAACACCCTAGCCCAAAGTTTCCTAGAATTTATAAACTCAAATGCTATAGAACAACTTGTTACCACTCCCACAAGAGGGAAAAACATACTGCACCTGATCATCACCAACATGGGGACTCTATGCTCCAGACCAGAAGTGTATCCCTCACTGGTAATATCAGACCATAAACTAATCTCACTGGATATTCACATCCCGACCCCACCCCCTGCCCAGAAAACCACAGTGAAAAACTTCTCTAAAGCAAATTTCACACTCCTCAAAACCGAGGTGGAATCCTTCAAAGCCCCCAGGCCTGTGGAAAATATGGCCCAGACTGCAGAATCCTTTATAAACACATTCTATGAACACCTTCAGGAATGCATGGATCATGCAATCCCAAATAAAACCAAGACCCAATCCTCCAAAGGCAGGCGTCCTGTCTGGTGGACCCCAGCCATAAACAAACTATACAATAGAAGGAGGAAGCTACTACATGATAGAGCAAAATCCCAAAAAGGGAAGGCATCTCTGATCAGTATTAGCAAAAAACTACAGGCACTCATAAAATCATCTAAGGCCAGCCTAGAGAGAAAAATTGCACAGGACACTAACGATAATCACAAGGCTTTCTTTAGTTATGTTAGGAACCTGGGTGGGAATTCCCAGATATGCTCAGAATTAGTCCAAAATGACAAAAAATACATCGAACCCACAGACATTGCCATCATCCTAGCTGACAGGTTCAGCACAAACCCCCCTCCCCACCAAAAGGGCAAATATCTATCCCAGCAGAGTGCTGCCCCCCTGACATCTCAGATGCTCAGGTAAGAGACGCCCTCTCCAAAGCAAAAAACACAGCATCAATGGGACCAGACGGTGTCCCGGGCTGCGTCCTACATGAACTCCAAGAAGAGCTAAACCCAAACATAAAACTACTGTTCAATCTCAGCCTTACTACAGGATATGTACCCAAAGAGTGGCGTACAGCAACAGTGGTCCCTCTCCACAAAGGTGGTGCCTCAATGGATCCTGGGAGCTATCGCTCCATAAACCTGACTAGCTTGGTCTGCAAAGCTATGGAAAGGATCATCATGGACCTCATAAATAAAGATATTGGGGACCTACAGACACTGGATCCTACCCAGTTCGGCTTTGTTAAGAGCAGATCCTGCCTCTTAAACCTGGTCGATTTCTTTGAAACAGTCACCAAGGCCATTGACGAGGGGAAGGTGGTCCACACAGCCTACCTGGACCTCGCAAAAGCCTTCGATACAATACCCACTCGGGCATTATAGATAAGCTCACCAGCTTAAATATAAACCCCTATGTCACTAGATGGGTTGCAAACTGGCTCAAGGACAGAACCCACATGGTTAGAATTGCTGGAGCCATGTCAGAATCCAAACCAGTTACAAGTGGCATCCCACAAGGCTCAGTCCTGGGACCTCTCTTGTTTGGTATATATTTCTCGGAGGTACAGGCCAACATGGAAGGACTGTGGCTGACCAAGTTTGCAGATGACTGCAAACTAGGTGCCATAATCGACTCTCTAGCCAACACAAGCATCCTCCAAAAGGGCCTCATAGAAACAGACAACTGGTGCCAGAGCCATGGCCTCAAGCTAAATGCCAAAAAGTGTATAGTCATCCCCTTTGGCAAAAACAAAGTGCCCACAAATTACCACATAGGTGGTAATCCATTAAGTACGGAAGAAGTAATTAGGGACCTGGGGACCCAAGTTGATAGCAATCTCTCATTTGACAACCACGTGGCTAAAGTGGTTAGAAAAACATTTTATATAGCCCACCTAATCATGAAGGGATTCACATCTAGATCAGGGGAGTCATCGTGCCTCTTTACTCATCCCTCATCAGGCCCATAATTGAGTACAATGCCCCTTTTGAGATGTACCTTACCAGACACCTGCAGCAAATGGAAAGACCCCAAAAGTACCTCACCAAGAGGATCAAATGGCGCAAACAGATGCCATATGCTGCCCGGTTAAAGAAACTCCAGCTCTACTCAGTGGCATACCGCCTGCTCAGAGGCGATCTGTACCTGACATATAAAGCCATGTCCAACCCGGAATTAATGGACATGCTGCACCTCAGAAAATCCAAATCCCATAGAGCTATGCACTCGAAAGACTTGAACCTCAGCACTGAAGTAAATAGGACATGCTGGAGGGACAGATTCATAACCCAGAGGCTCCCTTCACTCTGGAATAAAATCCCAGTCCAGGATAGGCAGAGTCCCTCATTGACTCTCTTCAAGAGGAATCTTGATGAGTGGATGGGAGATCATAGGCTTACCCCAGGTATCACTTCTGTGTCACTGTTAGATAGAGGCACAGTATACTAACCTCGAAAAAGGGCATAGCAAAATTAATTTAAAATGGGTGGCAAAAGCCAAACACACTCCGAAAGCGCTAACACTATTAAATGGTTTTATTTTTCATGCTGCTCCAGTTCATCTTGGTTTTTTGTTTTATCAGTTTGTCTAGTTTGTTATTTGTTTTTGTTTGGTGCTATGGCTAACCAAGGCGGAGCGATTTCGCAAGGTTCTCTGTTTTCTGAAGATGAGCCTGTTTCTAATGGTTTGAGTAATGCAAGCTCTGGATCCGAAGAGGCGAACACCATTGGGAATCTCACAGCCCTTCTACAAGTTCTTATGGGGTGTGTGGAGAGCCTTTCACAGCAAGTAGAGAGCTTGGCAGGTATTGCCAAACAAGGAAGTGTCAACACGCAGCAACCCCTTTTGCAAAATGCACCTATTGGTCCTGTGATTTTACCGGCTATTACCAACGGCACTTCACCACCTTCTAGTCACTTGAGGAACTGTGTTTTGCACGAAGGAAGCAGGACTGAAACTGCTAGAGGCGAGCAGGCACCGCTTCCAATGGCTGATTCTAGTCAGCCTGGCCCTGGCAACTCCAACAGGATCATTAATGAACTGACACCATCTCTTGGAAACTTTTTAGGGAATGACAATTTTTTTAGTGATAATTTTGCCTCTAATTCTAGTCTTACGCAACTGAACACATCAAATAACCTTTCAGCGAACATTAATTTATTTGATCATAAATTGTTTCGCTGTAGGAAACTGCAGCTAAAAATTTCCTATTTGGAGGAATGTTTGAAAAAAGAGATCATTCCTAAGGGCCTCAGGCAGTGGAGGTACCCTGTTGGTTTGGTTAATCAGTCTGAGTTTCATCATGAACTTTTAGACTTGTTTAACAAGCAGGGGTACGAGTTTATTAAAGCGTTCGTTAATTACCATAAATCACAAGTTTGTCACTCAAAAGTGAACTTGAAATTTTGAAACATGATATAAAATCCAGTCCTGATTTTCCTCACTACAAATATGAATACACGAGGATTTTCAATAGTATTGAGGCTACCATGATTAAACTGGCCAACGCTAAGAAAAGAAAAATAGCAAGGGATGTTCAGCAGTATGCTACTGGAACTGCATATCCCCCGCCACCACCTGTTGCTTCTAACAGCTCTCAAGGTTTTTCTAATGAGCATGGTGACACTGGGGAAGAAGGTCAGCTCAATGATCCTGGTTTTGATACTTATAGGGAAGATAATTTGTCGCGAAGAAGCGAAAGAATTAGAAACAATGTTAACAAACAACCCCCTTTCAACAACCGGACTGTTGTAAAAACGACAATAACAACAACATTCACAACAACAATCAATCTACATCAAGCTCCCAACAGGTTTTTCCAGTGCACCAGTCCAATCCACCAAACAATTTGAGAACGCCCAACCAACAAGGACGTACGTGGAATCGAAGGAACCAGCACAAGAGATGGCCGCAACCGGTGTTATCAACCCACAAATTCTTTCGAACTCTGGTGGGGACCTTCATATATACAATTATTCTGACTTAATGTTTCCTCAGGAGATCATTGATTTTTTTGCACTGGGTTTATCCTTTGTCCCTGATTCAGAAATGAATTTGGTTAGCACGATAGTGGACCTTAAATTATTTGTTTGCAACATTAACCTCAATGCTACTATGGGCTCCAATTCTTCTTTTACCAATTCATTGCGAGTCTCTAGTTTATTTAATCCACCCCTTCACCCTAATATTCTTGCTTTTGAGAAAATGTGTGAAATAGATTTTAGGTCTCTTGCTGGCACATTCTTAAAAACTAGGAAAGGACGCTCTAACATTAGTGAAAAGGAACATGATTTCATTAAGCTTTTGAAAGACTGCAAGATTAGGGTGATGAAGCCAGATAAGGGGGGTGGTTTAGTGTGTATGGATCACAGTACTTATATTACTAGCATGATTGAACATCTAAACAATCCAACTTACCAACAAGTCAGCTTAAACGAAGTTAACATGGCCTACAGTAAAATTAGGTCTACACTTAATGAACTTTTTATTGAAAAAGCTATTGATTTAGATTTGTTCAACTTTTTAACAATGCCAGCTCCCAAGATGGCATCCCTGTTTGGCATACCTAAGATCCTCAAGCGAGTTGTTGATCCACCTTTTAGACCCATTGTTGATGGGCGTGGTTCTATCACCTATGGTTGTGCCAAATATGTTGACAGTATCTTGAGACCTTTAGTTGAGCAGGAGCACTAAATATGTAGAGACTCGTGGAGTTTTCTAACAGAACTTGGTAACATCCCCTTTCATCAGGACTATCAATTATTGACAGTTGATGTAAGGGATTTGTATACTGTGATCCCCCAAAATTTGGGGCTTGAATGGATTAGGGATTTTTTACAAGTAAGGAAAATTGACAATAATACCATCTATGTTGTAGAAACCCTTTTAGAGTTAGCTCTTGTTAACAACTTTATGTGGTTTGAAGGAAAAATCTTCCTTCAAAAATCTGGGGTTGCCATGGGGTCTCCCTGTGGTGGCAGTTTCGCCAATTGCATAATGGCACACTGGGAGACTACCTTGCTTTTTGACAATCCTATTTTTAAGAACAATGTCGCTTGGTACACGCGGTACCAAGATGACATGTTCATTTTATGGAAAGGTCCTTTAGAATTAGTGCAGGATTTCATTAATTCAGTAACTGCCTCAACTAATTTTTTGGAGTTTACCTTTAACTTGCAAAGTGAAACTATTAACTTTCTCGACATTTGTATCCACAAAGATCTTGTTAGAGGCAGATTTAAAAGCACTATTTATAGGAAGCCCACCTATTCTAACTCATTCCTCCATTTTTCCAGCTGTCACCCCTACCACCAAATGAGAGCAGTGGTCAAGGGTCAGATGGTGAGAGCTGCCAGAATTATCTCAGACGATTCTGATTTCATGGATGAATGCGGTTTGCTTGAGAAAATGTTCCTCAGCAGAGCCTATCCATTGAGTTTAGTCTCCGGTATTTCCACTGAAGTAATTATTAAAAGACATTCTGGATACGTTAAGCCCCTATTATCTTATGTGACTTTGGTAGAACAGGAAACTCTGCCAGACGAGGTTCAAGATACTATAACCAACAAAATCCACTGTTACACTACCAGCTTTTTATGTACCTACAATTTAGACCATTCTTTTATTAGGGAGACCCTTTATAAGAACTGGACTCTCGTTATTGAGGACAACTCTTTGCACAAGCTACTAGGCAATAAACCTAAAATTACCTTTAGACGAGGTTGTAATTTGAAAATTTTGTTGGAATACTCCACTAAACCACTTGTTGTTAAGAACAAGGGTATGTTTAAATGAGGAGCTTGCCATCAATGTAAGCACTTAAATCTTGCTTACCAATTTAAGATTAGGGATACCCTTTATAAAGTTCAGGGTAAATTTTCATGTGACACAAAAGGAGTGGTTTACTGCGCTTGTTGCCAAGCTTGCAAAGCTTTCTATATTGGGAAGACCAAAAGGAAGCTTAAGCAACACATATACGAGCACCAATATGCCATAAGTAGGGGGGACAAAACCAATACGTTAGCTAGGCACATTATGGATTTTCCAAACCATAGCTTTAAGTTTAGTGTATTAAAGCAAATAGGCGTTGATGAGAGAGGTGGCCCTTGGCAAATTAAACTGGAAATTGAGGAATTGAGGTGGTAAATTAACACTGCAGCTTATCTGCCTCCAGGTCTCAACAAAACAGTTTCAATTAAATGTTTTCTTAAGCTTTTGGCTTTAAAAAGATGAATTTACGTATGGGTTACTTTTTCCATCTTCATTTGTGTGTTAATCTTTTTACCATTATTTATTTGGTGCTTACTTGCTTATTATTACTTTTGGGTAACTTAACAATAACTACACAGTAGATTGCTACTATAACTTTTCTTTTATATGTATTTATTTAGTTTGTGATGAACATTGTTAAACTAGGGGTTGCTCTGATGAGGTTTGATTCAGGTTTTATTCAGCTCTACTTGGTTTTTAACTTCTTGGAAGGTTTTAACTGACATACTCTTTCACTTTAAATTTGAGTTCTTTTTTACTTAATTAATTAATTGTTACGTAGACTATTAGGTTTAAAAGTATTTTGAAATGGTTCTTGTTTGTCTGAAGAAGGAAAAGCACAGTCTATTTCCGAAAGCGCTAACACTATTAAACGGTTTTATTTTTCACGCTGCTCCAGTTCGTCTTGTTTTTTTTGTTTTATCAGTTTGTTTAGTTTGTTATTTGTTTTTGTTTGGTATATATTTCTTGGAGGTACAGGCCAACACGGAAGGACTGTGGCTGACCAAGTTCGCAGATGACTGCAAACTAGGCGCCATAATCGACTCTCCAGCCAACACAAGCATCCTCTAAAAGGGCCTCATAGAAACAGACAACTGGTGCCAGAGCCATGGCCTCAAGCTAAACGCCAAAAAAGTGTATAGTCATCCCCTTTGGCAAAAACAAAGTGCCCACAAATTACCACATAGGTGGTAATCCATTAATCTGGAAGAAGTAATTAGGGACCTGGGGACCCAAGTTGATAGCAATCTCTCATTTGACAACCATGTGGCCAAAGTGGTTAGAAAAACATTTTATATAGCCCACCTAGTCATGAAGGGATTCACATCTAGATCAGGGGAGGTCATCGTGCCACTTTACTCATCCCTCATCAGGCCCATAATTGAGTACAATGCCCCTTTTGGGATGTACCTTACCAGATACCTGCAGCAACTGGAAAGACCCCAAAAGTACCTCACCAAGAGGATCAAAGGGCTCAAACAGATGCCATATGCTTCCCGGTTAAAGAAACTCCAGCTCTAGTCAGTGGCATACCACCTGCTCAGAGGCAATCTGTGCCTGACGTATAAAGCCATGTCCAACCCGGAATTAATGGACATGCTGCACCTCAGAAAATCCAAATCCCATCGAGCTATGCGCTCAAGAGACTTGAACCTCAGCACTGAAATAAATAGGACATGCTGGAGGGACAGATTCATAACCCAGAGGCTCCCTTCACTCTGGAATAAAATCCCAGCCCAGGTTAGGCAGAGTCCCTCATTGACTCTGTTCAAGAGTAATCTTGATGAGTGGATGTGAAATCGTAAGTTTACCCCGGGTATCACTTCTGTGTCACTGTTAGACAGAGGCACAGTATACTAACCTCGAAAAAGGGCATAGCAAAATTAATTTAAAATGGGTGGTGAAAGCCAAACACACTCTGGCTAGGCTTATAAATGCCCTAGGGCAGATAGCCTCGTATGAGCCTATAAACCTATGAACCTATAAAGTGATCTCCATTTAAACCAATCGATGTTTCAAAACTTTGATTTTATGGTCTCGACAATATGAAGTTTGAAGTTTTGAAAGTTTGAGCTTCCAAAGTAAACCCATCTATTTTTCTTTCTATCTATCTATCTATCTATCTGTCTGTCTGTGTGTATGTGTATATATGTGTGTATGTGTGTGTGTGTGCATATATATATATATATATATATATATATATATATATATATATATATATATTTATATGGGTCCTATTTATTTTATCGACATCACAGTTCATCGAACCAAACTTTGTCAAAATTACTTTAGCGAAAGTGCATTTTGTCGAATATGTACTTTCGCTAAATTAAACAAATAAAAAGGAAAACATGCAGTTTGCATGTTGCCTTAGTTGTACATCAATGTATACTATTGATGTACAATTAAGGAAAGTTTTGTTGAGATCGTAGTATAGTGGGGGTAAGGAAATATTCCCTTTTCCCCACTGTAGTACGATCTCAGAGTGAGGATATTAAAGTAGGGGGCTGTGGGGGGCACAACTCCCCACATGGAAGGTGCAGGGGGGCTTGCTCCCCTGCATAACACTGTTTAGTGTGTTATTTAACTTTTTTAGTTAGTTTTTGTTTTTTTATTCCGCGAAAGTGCATTTTTGGTGGAATGTACTTTTGTGGAAGTAAGTTTGAGGAAGTACTGTTCAATGAATCGTACTTTCGATTTGAAAACATAGAGCCATATATATATATATATATATATATATATATATATATAATAAATATATGTGTGCGCGTGTGTGTGTGTGTGTGTGTGTGTGTGTGTGTGTGTAGATTTACTATTAAAACATCGAACATCAGAATGTAAACCATTCAGAAATGCGGTTTACATGTTTGATGTTTGGAATAATAAGTAGGTTGGAATTTTGAACACTAATTCAGGCAAAGTCGAATTTGCCTTCTGAAGTCTGAGATACCCTTTGCAGAAGTATGTATGGACCAGATCCATACTGCAAAGCACTGACAGTCATGTTTTTGCAGGGGTACAAGCTCCCCTGTGCCCCCCACAACCCCTGACCCTTATTTTATTCCAACTCTGAGATTGTACTACAGTGTGCAAAACGGGTAAAACTCCCAATCCTCACTGTCCCTTGATCTCAATACAAAACATTGCCCATGTATGCACCACCTTTCATACTACATGTTATGTCGACTGTATAAATGTAAACTGCATAGTAACAAATGCTGTAATAGAGTTACTCTTCCAGTCTCAACATTTCAATCTTCTTCTAAATGTATCTCTACATTCTGAATACTGCACTTGTAATTTTCATACAAGGCATGCTCGACATATTAATAGTAAACCATATATATATATATATATATATATATGGTTCTACCTGACATAATCGAAACCACACAACACCGACAACCACATCACCGACACCACATATTCGACAGTCCATAAACACGAAACCACACATAACCGACAACGAAATAACCGACGGTACACAAACACGAAACCCCATACAAAACAAAACACATCCCCATTCCACAAACCACACACACAACACAAGCACACCAAAATCCTTACAAGCCCACACTAAACCTTACCCTTTCCTACCGGCTCCTAACCCTAACTCAACCCTAACTCACTTAACCCGCCCTAACTCACTTAACCCACCCCTATCCCCACAGACCGTCAATCTCACACTTACCACACAGCCTTTCCCCATGTCGGCATCCTCGGCGTTGGTGTTGTCATCCGTCGTGTCGGTCTTCTGCATTGTCGATGTTCTGCAACCCGCGATCGCGTCGGTCTTCTAAGCTTCGATCTTCTGTTCGATGTCGGTCTTCTCAGCTGTCGACGAAGTCAGGTAGAACCATATATATATATATATATATATATATATATATATATATATATATATGGTTCCCATTCTGAAGCCTGAAACATCATAAGCCTGAAAATCAAAATCCTGAAACCAAAAGCCTGAAAATTCAGAATCCTGAAAACTCAAAATCCTGAAAGCCCAAAATCCTGAAAGACCAAAATCCTGAAACTCAAAATCCTGAAAACACAAAATAGACATACTGATGTCATTGTGGCTTTGCTATTGTTAGCCCTGTGGTGTTAGGTCATGCGTTGGGGTCAGGTAAGTGTGCGGTTGGTTTTATTTTAGGGTTAGGGGCGGTTTAAGTGAGTTAGGTTAGGGCGCAGGTTAGGCATGTATGCAATAGTGACAAATATTGGGGTTAGGGGCGGTTTAAGTGAGTTAGGGTTAGGGCGCGGGTCAGGTGAGTGTGCGATAGTGACGGACCTTAGGGTTAGGGTTAGGGTCAGGGTCAGTTGGTAGATATTAGTGTCTTTATAGTGACATATTAGCATTATTTGTGTTTTCAGGATTTTGAGTTTCAGGATTTTGGTCTTTCAGGACTTTGGGCTTTCAGGATTTTGAGTTTTCAGGATTCTGAATTTTCAGGCTTTTGGTTTCAGGATTTTGATTTTCAGGCTTATGATGTTTCAGGCTTCTGAATGGGAACCATATATATATATATATATATATATATATATATATATATATATATATATATATATATATATATCGCACTCATCAGCAGATATGGTCTGTTTCATGAAGAATTATTGTTTTTTTCATTTCATTAACTGTAAAATGTAGATGAGCATAGCTATAGTTGATGGAAGTTTATCAGTGTCTCAGTTTGAAAAGGTGCATTACTTATTTTAAGCCTGCTTAAGGAAATTACATATGTTAGTGCTTTTACTCATGAGTGTATACTCCTAGGCTGATTCAATGCATTTATTTCTTTATTCCAATAAACAACTCCCTAAAAAACTTCCTGTGGTAGTAGTATACCAAATGGAATCTTAGTAACCTGCATTTTTCTACAGGCATATTAAATATACATAGTTTGAAGTATCCCTCATCAAGTTGAATTTGTCTACATTCCTGTTTAGTATCAAGTACAGGGAAATTACATGCATTTGGCATGATGGTGCTTATTTAGTAGTTAATAAGAGTGGTACAATAAGCAGCATACATGCCTTTGGTGCTGGAAGTTCTGAAGGGTGTAGATTTTATTCCTATCCCACATCCTTGGATTAGTTTTTTTCCAATACTGACACTGCAGTGCAACCCAAGAGTGGGTGTGCTTTTCTGTAGCATGCATGAGTAGTAAAATAGGCTCTAGATGAAAAAGACGAACTTCAGGCAAACATATCAGGCTGTTAAATATACTTACATAGTAATGAATCATATTGTTACTCTTTGCATATACTTCAAGAAATTTCACCCAATCAAGGTTCTAGCAAGTCATTTATATACTGCAAATAGTGTTTCTATTCCAGTTATCTAAAATTTGATCTTTCATTTTATATTTCCAACTGTAATTCCTGACAGAATGGCTATCTAAATGTTTGAATAATAAGTATTTGCATGCAGACAGCTTTAATTTATTTTCAGTCTCTCTGGTTTGAATATCTGAACAAGTATTTAAATCATTCCATGTATTTAATTTAAGAGTACATTCTTCCCTTAATCTCATTTGCCCAGATTTCAAATGCTCTGGGTTTTGTAGAATATGTACTCCATGGTGGAGAGGCAGAACTTTTTCTCTTAACTGGACTTGCTGAAAAAGAAAGAAAATTGCTAATATATCTGCAAAGGAAAACATAGCTAATGGAAGGTTAAGGTAGAACTACCTCAAAATATATATATAGATTCAGAGGTAAGCACTAGGGTAGCTGTTTTTATGGGCCATTTTGAGCCTAGCCAATTTCCCTTTCAAACTTGGGAATCAAATTGTATACCTTGAGTCTGTGAAGTTAGCACCTTAACCATTATATTAACCACTAACCCCAAACTCCAATAAATTGTGCTCAACAAACACAGACATTAGCATGTAAAAATACTGAAAATGTTTAAAGCAAAGCAGAATAAGATGCAGCCCACCCTCCCTCAGAGAGTAGCAGTAGGAGGACGATAGCTATGTTAAGTAGAATTCAAAAAAAGACCTGAGGAGCAAAAAAGGAGGATAAAAAGAATAGCACAACAAACAAAATGCCAAGAGAAAAATGTGTTTTAGGGAGGAGAAATCAGCATGTAGAGAGCAGTACAGGATGAACAAGGGAAATGATTAAGACAAAGGTTCTGGAAGACCAAGTACTTATGAACAAGTGCAAGGGGAAGAATTAGAAGATATATATATATATATATATATATATATATATATATATATATATATATATATATATATATATATATATACATACACACACGCACACGCACACACACATACACACACGCACACGCACACACACATACACACACACACACACACACACACACACACACACACACACACACACACACACACACACACACACACACACACACACACAGGTGTCTATTCCCTTTAAGTGTGCTTAGCTAGAAAGCTGGGACAGCATAGCAGTGGATGGTTCCTTTAAGGAGGCTAACTCAGAAACAAGTAAGGATGGCAGAGGTAATGGAGGACAATGTTGCATGCAGGGGTATTTGAAGCAGAGTGGACAGCAGCTTCATGACTTCGGAGTCTGAAGAATGTCCATGGAAGAGACTGAATGGAATTATGTAGATCAGAAAGAATGAAGAGAAAAAAGGCAATTTGGAAGTGAGAAGACTTGTATGGTACTTCTGTGATAGAAAATAAGAGATATGGTATCAATCAGGGTTATTGCCATTGTCTTCAATAATATTTTCCAGCATGGGCTTTAATATTTAGTTAAGTTGTATCAACCCATCCATCCTGGAGTGGTAAACTGAGGCTTTTAGTTGTTTGACTAAAACACTGGCAAAATGTGTGCATTATTTTTTACAGAAAGGAAGTTCCCATTGTCAGTGGGTATCTTCTCAGGTATGCCAGCCATAGAAGAGAACATGACTCATAACTCTCAACTCTCCAGATATTCACAGACTGTCCAGATTTTTGCCTTATATTTTTGGCCTGTTCCTTATAAAAGCTGTGCATTTCTGGGAAATCATTTGGTGACTGACATCACTAAATAACAATAGACAGGCGAGTTTCTGACTTCATATCTTTCAGAAAATGTATTTGAATACAAAATGGTATTCTAGCAATTTCTAAGCTTATATGTCCAATAATTATAATCTGTAACTGATTTTGGACCTTTGACCCCTCCTCCATTATTTTGGCTTTGTCTAAATTTATTTTGCTAAGAGGTTGAGAGGTATGACAAGACTTATCCCTAAGCTGTGGATTTGGCCTTGACCATACCTAAAGGAATAGTCTCAGGATACATAGTTATATGGTAGTATAAATATGAATAAGCAAAATGTATGGAACCCAATAACATGGCAGTGTCCATGGCAATAAGGTCAAATTACACTTCAAAGAGGAGCACTCAAATCAATTGGTTATTGCAACCTGAGTGTGGAGCTGTCTTCTGGAATTCAAAGTATTTAGCCTAGAATTTCTTAAATTCTTTCATTGTTTTTGATCAATGAAATATTGCTAATACATTTGCTACAAGAGAACATACCCAGGATAACTCATAGTACATATCCATGCACTAACCTTATTACTACATTCCTGAAGAGTTTGTGCAACAGCATTTTCTAACCTACTTCCTCTTTGTCCGTACTGAATTGGTATAAAAAAAATCAGTCTGTGGCTCAAAGTATGGGTAGCACTGAAAATGACTCCCTAATCATCTTCCACCACAATTCTAGTTACATTTTCTCTTTCTCTGCTCAATGATTTCATCTCCCATTGTAACTTTTCTTTCTTTTTTTAATTTAAGAGGCTTACGAGTATATCCAATTCTGAGGATTCCTAAATATCAGCTTAACATAAAGATGAAGCATTACCTCTTCTCTTACTGGCACAGAAATTGTGGTCTCGGAGTCTAAATCTTTTCCCAAAAGTATCCGTATCCATACTCTTGTCAGTTGCCATCTCTGCTCCTTTCAAATGTTCTGGCTCCTTTCTTTTATGTAGTTGATGCACAGAACTCTCTTCCTCTTTTCTGCAGCTCCTATATTTTATTTCTACGGCAATTTCATTAAGGATCTATTGAAGGTTATTTTGTTTCTTGACATATACTATTCCCCTCCTTTTCTTCTTTCTTTGAGTCATCCTTCCTATCAGACTATTTAAACACTATCCTCCTAGTGTCTGTATCACCCTGACCTTGCTCTCCCTTAATGAAGGGCTTACGTTCAATGTCACTTACAGCCATCCCTCGGCTAGACTATTCCTTTTTCCTTATTTGAGGCTTGTTTATTTCACTTGGGATATGTGAACATAAGGAACAATTTTTTCTTTACTAAGATCCTTCTTATTAACAGGTTTGTCTGCTCTAACACTGACTTGCATTTGTAATACCCCAGATTTAGTTTTTCTTGTCTTTACTTAACATAAAGTCAGTATCCTGCTCAGGTCATGCGTTTTTTATACTGTTTCTGTTGCATTTTTTTCTCAGTCAGTGACTCCCATTTACAGGTTCTGATATTCATTATCACTTCCTGCCCTGTAGCATTATCAGGCTGCAGTTCTTTATTGTGTTTGACCCTTTACTTGAAAAGTATGACACTTCATGTTATAATATCAAGGACATTGCTGGTGTGTTTGTTTAACTGATGGAGGTTCTTATTCCTTCTGAATTCTCAGGCATGCTTTTTTTACCCTTAGAGGTTTCTAGTACTGTTCCTTTGTCTCTCAAAGTAGTTTCCACTGTAATGAATGTGTCAGGAGGTTGGTTCCACCTCCCTCCACCCCCAATTTTCCATGTTAAGCAAAAGTTGTATTGACACATGGATTCCCTAATAAATCATTCTAGTAAAATCATGTGACGAAAGGCAGACTTCCCTGTCTCTGTCTCCATCAGTTTTTAAAGTGGGGAAACAGTTTCCATATTACCATATCATGTGCTAAACCGGGAATGATGCCAACAGGGTGAAAACTTTCAGAAACATTATTTATACTTATACATAATTAACGGGATGCTCTCTCTTATCCCCATGCATGCATCATGCTGCTTCTATTGCCCTTTTAGTGAAATTTTCCTTTTACAGAAAAATTGTGATTTAATAAGCATTACGATGCCACCCAACTCTAGTGATGTTTGTAGCTCCCTGCTGTCAGATCCATCCATCCATCCATGCATGCACAACCCCTTTTTCACATTTTTGTACATGGGGTCGGGGTGTCACTTCAACAGTGGCAATCATCTAAAACCAAGGTTTGCACTGCTGGGTGGCTGGCCCTTCCGTGGTTATTCTTCCACACCACATAGTCACACTTATAGCCAATTTAGTCCGTTTAGTCAGTTAGATCATTACGTTTAACTTAATGCAGCAGCACCACAATACCACACAGCAGGCTCAGCTATGTGGACACACAAGTCATCACATCCCACAGGTGTAACATCAGTACTAACATAGTTAGCAGTGGCTGTAGTATTTCTCCAAACTTAAATCAGAGTATTTTATCATCTGAAACTTCCTGTCTATAATTAGAATTTAACAGTGGTTTTAAAACAGTGTTTAGCTGATCAGATTTGAATAAAGTTACATTACACAGCAGTTGCTCAACTAATATTGCAAAATTTTCAACATATTTTGGGTCCCTGTGAAGTGCCCCATTTTACAATGTAGCAAGCAAAGGCCACCGTTACTTGTCAATGGCTACTAGTTCTATTATTTTTGTTGAGTCAGTTGCTCCTCAGGATCATCATGAAGACTGTGACTCTGAAGCCTGGGGGATAAACATGACATTGTGCAGATTATGTGATATAATTGCCCTGACCGAGATCCACATATATATCGTGGTAGTAAATGCATGTCTTTGTGGAGATAATATAACACATGCAGGATGCTAATGAGAAGAACAGCAGGAATTAATGTGTCCTTGTCAATGCAGGCTGTGGCAACAGAAATGTGTAGATGTAGAGGAGTAGAGTACTGGGAATAGCAGCACAAAAGCCAGCCAGCGGACATGTAATTACTAATCACAGAAAGGTGAAAATATTCTGAAACAAGTTTAAAGCAAAAATCAATGGGTAATCTGGCCACCAATAAACTTTGACACGTAGTTCCAAAGATTTGCCTAGGCACCATAATTCTCCTAGCAACCCTAGACATAAAGATTTTTACTTTCCATTGAAGATGTTGATCAGAAGATTCCTGCAAATAATTAAAGATTTAAAATATTTTTTTAAGATAAACTATAACCAGGAAAATATATTCATGAAGAAAGAAAACATGTTTGTAGCCAAAAAGTCAAATAACTAACTGAAATATTTATCTGCTTTGTGTTTTACTGAACATAGTAATTATTTTATTATACTGACCTAACAAGAAGGATAACCACATAACTAAACTTGGCATATTATAGAATTCTCTTTTTGTGAATAGTACCTAATTATGCAACATATCAGTGAGGCTAGATTCTGAGAGCAAGACAATTATGATTCCAAATACAAAATAAAATAAAAAAAAAACAATAATTTTGCCAAAAGCAGTTTGTCCCACTAGTAAAGATCCAGGGCTGTCACTTTCCATGAAGGATGGATCCACAAGGCTGTTTTATTTCACACCTATTCTCAGATAAACATATTACATTTTCTTGTTGCCTTTGTACATGATACTGGATTTTATGATTGCCTTCTCATCTTCATTATTATAGATGTTATGGCAATCTGCATGCTATTTTAGAATAGTATAACTTCTGCATCTGCATTTGATGATTGTCATTTTTTTAAATGTACACAGCAGGGCACCCATCTCTTAAAACCAATGCAGCAGGAGACCCATCAGCAATCATATCTGTGCAACTGACTTCCTGCTGAGTAAGGTAGCTTTTAATGCTATTTTATGTTAACCTGACACCACTGTCTTCCTCATATTCAAGTATTTTGTGACATTGCTTCCATGTGAAAGCTCTAAGTGCTCAGGAATTGTTAGTTGTGGCATGTGGTCTTGTGCGGGCTTGCACCTCACCTGTTCACTTCTCCTTCCTCCATCCCATCCTCCTATAGAATGCATTTTAACATATTATCCAAATGGAAATCAAATTAAGGGTGAGACACATTTCATTCTGAGTAAAACTATTAATATATACTACTTTGCAGTTATATAATTAAACAACATTAAATGAGTGTTTCACTTTACTTTCTGTCTTGAATTTCTTTCACAATGTTTCCATTCACGGGCTTATTTTTTATTACTTGAAGAAACTGTGCATATTATAGAAATCATAAAGAGTTCATTAGGGGTCTGCTTTCCTGAATTTACAAAAAAGGCAGCTTCTGTTCATTAACTTTTTTTTTCTTCTCCTGCATATGTAATGTAATCCTTTACAGCCTAGTACCTCTGCAAAAAATTCAGTTCTTAGTGAATTTAATAAACCTACATGCAAGCTTATAAAACAAATGGGCATAAAATATTTAAAGCCTCACTAAAATGAACTAATAGTGGACAGTGTATTATTAATAACCAATAAAAAATAAGTAGTAATTATAAACTCCAACAGAATCCTAGTTATAAAAATGTGGTTGCACCTGTCAAAAAGAGCTTATTGTACACTTTAAGTGAAAGGTAAGTTTCAATTGGCCTTCTGAATTGTTTCACAATTGCTTTAATCCATAAAATACATCTAGTGCATTGCACAGTTAAGCACTATGGTAAGAAAAAACAACTATGTTCTGGGAGGACAAGTAATACCATGAAATCAGTATCAGCCCCTTCACTGCTGAATGGAGAGGCTAGGATGGCAAGTAGGGTATTAGCAGTTCTTTTATGTAGGTTCATAGGTAGTTATAAGGCATGGGGTCAAGAAAAGGATTGAAGAGCCTAGCCCACATCCCCAATTCCCCCAAAACTTTATCTGGTTAAGTGACTTGGTCAAAGTCACACTGCAAGAAAATGAAGGCTAAGGGAATCAAACCTTGTACTACACTGAGTAGCTCATTAAAAAGTCAGAGCCCTAATCCTCTGCAGTAACTACTTGCAGAAACAAATGCCAGACATGGACAGATAAAGTCAAGGCAAAGTTTTATTCACATCTGTAAGCTACCAGCAGTAGTGAAAAACACTTAGAGCAAGTAAAAACAGGAATACCTTTTAAGTCACATTAATAAATGCATAACCACCTTGTATACAATGTGCAGTGAGAGAAGGTCTTCATCACATGGGTCTTTCTAAAAGCCATTCTAATAATCCAAGATAAAGAAGACTGGTGCATAAACAACCCTAGCTAGATCATTACACGGAATCAAGGGTTTCATTTTCACAATGTTGCTCAGATAGAAGAAATAGAAACATAACTGCTTATGCTTGGCCTCTTACCGTCAACAGTTATGGAGCATCACATACAGATTTGGGACTTGCGACACAAACAACAGCCTTTTATCCCAAACGATAAAGGCTAGAAGCTGTGCACAGCCTAAAAGTTTAATGTTTGCTCATTATATCACTCTTTAATAGGCTGATGTCTCAATCTAGGAAGATGTGTGAAGAACTTCTCCCTAAAACTAAAATATGCCCAGGGTTAGAGAGGCAAAAAGCAAACAAGCTGAGGCAGTGCAGGATAATCCACAGTGGACATGCAGGTGGACAGATAAAATCCTGCAATCTGCAGTGTCAACAATAGAAATGTAGAAAGAGAATCAATAATAAATAACAGTAATCCTTAGTAACAACAGGTCATTAATGCCTCTAATGCAAGTCATCTCAGTATGTCTCATTTCCTCAACTGAGACTGAGATGGATCAAGGAGGTCATGGGAAATTAAATTCAACTTAGTGTGTGCCAAAACCACCCTCCAAATAACCTCACCAACAAGGAGGAGGTCAGAGCTGAGTCAGTAAATCCCCTGGCTGTACAGAACCACAGATGGTGACCTAGGAGTAGGATTAGCTATGGCCTCTTTTAAATTAGACAGAAAAGCTCCTGACCTTAGAAAAAAGCTGAAATTATGGATAATAACTAGGCTCAGAATTTCCAAGCATGTGTCAGCCTACCTAGCCTGATTCAGTTACTGTATGCAAATTGCAGGTTGCTTGCTTGTATTCAGCACAATAAATTAATAAATAAATAAAAATAAAATAAAACAGATCAAAACACAAAAAAATCCCCTTAATTAAACATGGATTCTCCAGACTTTTCAGTTGAATACCCTGGAGAGTTTCCTGCCTCATGATGACAACCTTAATTGCAGCAGGACATGGCTGACTGTGTGCAAGGATCACAGCTAGACATTTAATTTATTTTTTGGTTTCATGTTCATATTTTACAAGACTGTTTGTAGTTGGCCATGTTCTGGTGTACCCTCATTAGTAAAAGGCCCCCAGAACTCATCCACCTTTCCACTAGATCACGATCCAACAAATGAGACATGAAAAACACAATGTAACCAGCAAAAGATAAAAAAACAGATGGAGTCATCAAGTATTGCAAATCTTTTAATAGCGTTCTCGTACCTCGGCTCAGAGGAATAATTTTTAAAACACTATGCAGTCTTTTTATATAAATCTTCAATTAAATAATTAATGAACAATTTACCAGTTAAACAACCCTTAAAGAGCCATATCCATAGCCATCCATACAAAGAATGAAACCCTACAAACAATAGCTCAAACATTCAATTAATATCTAAGTTTACACCCCTTGGTGTAAATGTTCAATAATTTAATATAAAGCTATTTTCGAAATCTAATAGCTTACTTGGAAAATTACCCCCACCCATTGTTATTGGTTTAGTTAACACACTAAAAAATAAACTTCCATCCTGTCCCCCATGTACTCTATGGAAATGATTTGCACTAGGACTATCTAACTGCTTATTCCTAATGTTGCCCAGATGCTCCATAATACAAACTTTAATCATACACTTAGTCTGACCAATGTACAATATAGGAAGGGAACAGCCACAGCCCAAAATATAAACAACCCCACAGGAATGTCAGTCAGACCTATCAGTAGTCATATACTTTTTGCCATTGATACTAGTGCTAGAAATATTCCTCACCCTGACACAAACTTTACACATTCCTATCTGATCACTTAATGGTCTTTTGTTTTTAAAACTAAGAATTTTTCTTAAATTACCATACCTACCATAAGAAAAAGTGACCTTCTTGGGAAATAAATGTCCCAGTTCGTTATCATAACACGCAATAGGCCACAACCTATCAACTAAACTCTTCAAGACGGGCAAAAAGGAGGAATACTTAGTCACAAAAATTATATGTTCCCCTTCATCTTTGCCCTTATCCTTAACTGGACTATAAATTTAATTTTCCATAATGGTCCCATAACCATCAAGGCCACACTTCACTCTGTTCCTAGCTTTCTCAATAGAGGCTTCTGTATAGCATCTGCATAACACTCTCTCTTTAACTAACATAAATTTCTGTTTAAACAGATGACTATCAGAGGTATGTTCAAAAATCCTCTTAAATTCCCCATATGGAAGGGAATCTAATAAATGTGGAGGATGAGAACTACTGCATGCAAAAAATTATTGACCATCGTAATCTTTCTATAGGTTTATATTGTACTTTACTGTCACTATTCACATGCAATTCAATATTCAAGAACCGGATAATATGCTTATTAGTGACACCAGTGAATTCCAACCCAAAATGGTTATTATTAAGTGACCTAAAAAAAAACCTCAAATTACCCTACATCACCTTTACAAATGAAAATTAAATCATCAATGTAATTGATCTGAAAAAAATCCATAGTGTACATACAAACATTCTCAAAATGGAACATAAAAATTATAGCACAGACGGGCAAAATTTGCTCCCACATTATTAAAAATGAAGTAATTATGTGTCAAAGCAAACTCAATTAAATTTGACAAAAAAGTTGTCCGTGGTCCCTCACCCAGCAGTTTACCTACGGCCTCCAGGCCCCACCTAGTCCTGATGTCAGTATATAAAGTCTTAATACCAACAGCAGCCCAATACAAATTATCTTCCCATTGTATATCTTTCACCATTTTACAAAACTCATTCGTACCTCTGATGTGAGATGGAATTTTAGATAAATATTTCTTCAAATGACTATCTAAAAGCATTCCAACATGTTCCAAAAAAGAGCTACAACAAGATACAATAGGCCTCACTGGAGGTTGAGTTAAATTCTTGTGAATTTTAGGCAGGGCATAAAAAGTGGAATCCCTAGGATTCGTATATACAATTTTTTAACATCATGTGCTGTCAAAAAACCCAATTTCTCACCCCACTCTAGTATCTCTAATAACATCCCAGTATGTTGAGTTACATAGTTATGGGTCAACTTCTAATATTTATTCTCCTTAGATAATAACTCATAAACCATTTTATAATACTGAGATTTTGACATAATGTCCCAATTGCTTCCCTTATCACCTTGCAAGAATACATAATTCACATTTTCATCTCTCAAATGCTTCAAGATTAACCATTCCTGCTTGTCCAAATTAAATTTCCTATGAGATTTCAAAAAACTTAGAATACCCATATTCACTTTTTTTACAAAAAACAGTCTCAAAGTTAATCAGCACAGAGGATCTTTTTGGGGACATAAAATTATTAGAACTGGGCAGGTTAGGCACAAACAATTCACCATAATCAGTATAAAAGCCAACATTTTCTTTACCATCAGTTACAACATTAACTCTATTTTCGGCATCAGACATATCATCAACATTATCAAATGTACAAAATTGGTTATCATAAATCGATAAATCAAGTAAAGAGTCATTTAAGTGATCAGAGTCAATTTCATTAAGCATTTGCCTTTGTTCCTTTTGTGCATAAAAAAATACCCGCAAATATAATTTCCATCAAAACATTTAATATCAAATAATGCATCAGCCAGGTGGGAACAAACTTACTGTCATTTTGCAAAATGCTTTCAATGACTGGCATCATAATAAAGGCTGTTTAATTGGTAAATTGTTCATTAATTATTTAATTGAAGATTTGTATAAAAAGACTGCATGGTGTTTTAAAAAGTATTCCTCAGAAGGCACACCGCCGAGGTACCAGAATAACCACCCTCTCCGAATCCCTTTGCTCCATACAATTCTCAAACCCTACCACCCTTCTAGACCACTACGCTCCTGCAACAAAAATCTACTCCAGGTCACCAAAACCAAAAACTCAGCATGTGAAGCACTTTTTTCCTGTGCTATATCCAAGCTCTGGAACAACCTTCCACTACCATAACTACCCTTCCTTCCTGCAGTCTTTTCAAGACTGCACTTAAATCTCACCTAAATTCTCACTGGCTTTGTCCTTGTCCAAACCCCAACTAATAAATCTACCCTTCAACCCTTTTTCTACTTTCCCAGATTTAGAGTATCCCCTCTATCACTATAAAATTGAACTGAAGATTACTCACTGCTTGTTAATCCTTCCAGGATTTAGTTAATCATTTAGTCTATTAGTATTGTTATCTAGTCACTGTCTAGAAAATTTGTAGCTCTGTGTTGTACTTCTTATTTCTCAATGTTTGTAATTAGAACTTACTACTCAATTGTACCAATTTTGCTCCTGTATTACTCCATGTCTTGATCACTTCTACTGTATACATACCTTTATTGTTATTGTTTTTCCCATCTACCGTGTCATTCTTGTTGCTTTTCTTCCTGGGCCTCCACTGAAAAAGCACCTATGTCCAGTCGGAATTTCCCAGTAAATAAATAAATAAATATTAAAACTTTTGCAGTACTTGGTGACCCTGTCTCTTTTTTATATCTAACAAATGAGAATCAATTATGGAATATGGGAATTGGATGGACAGGAGATCAGGGCATTCTTCTATTTTGCTTCCTGATATCACTTAAAGGCATTTTGGTTATGCTCAACCCAGAATCCTGCCCCCCACATGTTCTTATTAAATGACATTATCACAGATCCTTCAGTTTGCAGGAATGTTTGCTAGTATACATCCCAAAACCTTTTCTACATCAAATCTATGATCCCCTGGTCTCCAGCATGGGCAACAGACTTAACTTCAAGAATTCCAAATGCAGTTGGGTAGGTAAACCTGCAAAGTGTCAGTCATTTCACTCTAAGTTGTTTCTATGTTATTTGATCAGTTATTTTCACATAACAGTCTAGCATTGTTGGTACATTTTAATAATATGCATTTGGGAGTATATTTTATTTTATCCGATACTCAATTCATTGAAAAAATTAATAAATAAACAGTGGCACAACTGATTAAAACCCTATTTCATTGCAAAAACAAATCACTGAATCACATTTCACAGACCATTTCATATACAGTATATACATCTACAAATATTTTTTTTTTAGAGGTGGGTAAGCCTGCCTACCTCTCCCATACCCTCTTACTTAAATACACTAACTCCAGAGTCACACAGCTACAGAGAAAAGAGAAAGCACTTCACACATTGAATCACTACTATCACACAAACACAAACATAAACTTCTAGGGACAGACATACAACATGACACACAGCATCAGTAAGGTACAAATTCTATTCAATATTAATTTGCCTTGTAATTTCAACCATCCAAAACCATACCAGTGACTTTTAATAGTCCCAAATAGTTTGCTTTGAATTGTGATTTAAGCAAATAAACCTTCAATCAAGTGTCTATTCTATCAATTATTTCAGTCATTAATGATATAATGTGATGTGCTTTGATAACATGAAACATACCTGCACTGGGAGATACATCAGCCATAAATCTAGCTATCCTATCTTATGCCATCTATGACTGAGTATGAGTAAAAGTGGGTTAAAAGGCCAATGAAAGCTACTGACCCATAAAGTAGTTTTGGGAGCCGTAAAAATCCTTCAACAGATTTTTTCAAGATGCAGACATAAAGATGGGACATATTTGGAAGAATGATGAAATCATTTTTTATTTTAGATCTGATATGTGTGTTTGCAGGTTTTAACTTTCATTTAGACAAAAATAAGAGAAAAAAATAAACAATGGATATATGAACTTCACAGAAAGTGACAGAAAAATAAAGTATGTTTAATATGGAAAATAACACATACACATATCGGAGATGGGTTATACTAACTTTTATTTATTATTTTTGATAAGTTCATATTTTTGCAGTTATAAAATGTAGATGTTAGAAGTGCTGTTTTATAACCATACAGCTATATTATTTACAATGAACCAAATAGAGTGATAGGGATTATTAGGAAGAATAAATTCATAGTTGATGCAGAATATATAGATTAAGTATGAAAAGACCACCTAAACCTGTTAATTACTTTCGAAAATTGGACCAACTAGTAGACAGTTTTGAAGGGGAAAATGTTAGAATGCAGAATTTATGCTGAAAAAATTAGAAATAGGATAATTATGTTATTCTTTTTCTCCAGTTCAGATGCAATATTTTATTGAAGCTGGCAAGAGCCTGGAAGTCAGAAAACATTGTGCCAATATCAATGATGTCAAAAAGACTATGACTCCATTCGGACCATGGATTGATGTTTAAAACTTACTTGTGTACTTTCCTATTGCAAATGAGACAATTAGATTCTTACCAGATGGATGTATTACAGGATATTAATTAAGCAGTACAGAAAAATCCTATTGATGCAGCATTTTATGCAGGATAACCTACAGCAGAATAAAATATTTTGCTTAAACAAAGACACATTTTAAGTGAAAAAAAAGAGATTTCCCCTTTCTTGGAAGAAATAAACATAGGCTGTGTTAGAAAAATATGTATTAATGTATATGTTTAGTGCTTATTAGAAGCTAAAAGGGTTAACACATTTCATTCTATTTTATGTACAGCTTAATTCTTTATGAAATTATAAGATGCTTTTTCAAACTGCAGTATGCTTTCTGAAATTGCAAGATGCTCTCTGACCTAGTATTTACTAGCACAGCAAAATTCATGTTTATGCTTTTTGGAAATGTACTGAGAAGCAGGTGATTATCTGCTAGGTCAGGAAAATGAATGAATAGTGAATGAATAGTACAATACTGTTTTCTATAATGTGATTGAATATGAACAATCAGCCCTGTTCATGTTATGAGAACATGCACAGCTGCGGAAAAGAAGAGATACATCAAATAAAGACTGCTTGAAGAAATGAACTGTAATCTGTACTTGCTTTGTGCTTGAATTAGCCATGGTACCTTGAATGGTAACATTGCATAGTGAGAAGTTGTATCTGACCGGTGGTCATCAAGGCCATGTTGTTTTTCTAAGGAAGTTTTTTTTGTAAACTTGATATGCCAGCAGAAAATCATGGACAAACAGCTGCTGTGAAATAATATTGAAAGAACTTGTGATTTATTACGTCAGCTTAGTAGGCAATACCTTGTAAGAAATGTATAAGAATAGCTTCACTTCCTGATTCTAGTTAGACAAACTCTGTATTAGCACGTTTTTGTCTCCTTGCTGCAAGATTAAAGTGCCTTAACCTGAACCTGCCGTGTGCTGATCATTTTGAAGTTATTTTTTCCTTTGACAGATTTGTCCTTTGGACCGGAAACTCTCACTTCGCCTCAGGTCAGATGGGCCAGGTGGCATGAAACCGTACGGGGAAGAAACCGCATCGGTTCTTCTGCTTTGAAATACCTCTGACTGAATTGTCTTTCAAAAGAGGCCAGCCACTTTTCTGATCTGCGACTGGAGGACGAGTTAAGTATATGAACTAGAGATGGTCAATCACGGAGGCTCAGGTAAGGTGAGATTTACCTTTTTTCTGTTTTAGATCAGGGGCTTGATTTAAATCATCTGTCAGGAGATTTGTTTTGTACAAGTTAGGGACAGAAAGATTGCAGTCTTGTCATAGATCAGGGAAACAGAACAGGTAAGACAGTTATTCTAGATAAACTGTGAAACAGAAAATCGTGGTACCACATGAGAATAAGAAAGGTTACCTAACATTTTTTAACAGTTAGAACAAAATGGGTAATAAGTTCACAAAAAGTTCCCAAGACCCACCGCTAACCGAAGATGCAAAATATATTCAATTACAGCGTGCCGACAATGTTAGACACTATACAAAATGGGTTAATAAATATGAATTTAATGGCAAATTAGAAAAATCCTCGCTTATTAAACTTGTCAAACAGCTTAAAACTGATGCAAAAGGTCAGGTAAAACATTGTCCATGCCGGTGTGAATGACCTGAGATGTACCTTCCTGAACTACATGAAAAGAGACATAAAGGAGCTCTCAGATTATGTAGCCCAGGCTGGTATGACCCTGACCCTGAGCAGTATCCTACCTTCACCAAGAATGATGCCACAATACAGAGACAAAATGATCAGTTTTAATAATTGGCTTAATTTCTGGTGTCATTCTAAGGGGATCCAATGTCTGTCTGCCTGGAATGACATGCTTGACAAGCCACGCTGCTTCGCAAGGGACGGCTTGCACCTGTCACCCCTGGGTTTCTGGATATTGGCAAAGGCTCTTGCCACTCCCATAGTGCCTTTTTTAGACAAGGCTCAAATTCTAAACCCACCGCCCTAGAAAACAATAATGGAAAAAACTAAGGGTAATGCTGCTCAATGCCAGAAGTCTAAATCTCAAGATGCACGCCCTCGAAGCCCACCTCAGTATGGAGAACATCGATGTCTGTGCTGTGACTGAAACCTGGTTCAAGGCTCCTGAGAGCACCCCAGCACTATCAGGTTTTACCTCATATCATGCGTTCCGGCCCCAAAACCCGGACCGTACCACAAAAGGAGGGGGTGTATCCATATTCATCAAGGATACCCACACCTCCAGGCTGGTGGCAACTCACGAAGCATCAGAGACCATTCAGGTGCAATTAACCATAGGCAAAACTGCTCTACAGTTTGTAGCATGTTACAGGCCAACCCCTCAAACTCAGGAACCCCACACAGCCTTCCTGAAGACACTGGAGAGTATAAATGTCTCTCCAAACACCATCATATTGGGTGACTTCAACTACCCAAACATAGACTGGGAACATTACTCAAGCCCCAATACCCTAGCCCAAAGGTTCCTGGAGTTCATAAACTCAAATGCTATGGAACAACTTGTCACCATTCCCACAAGAGGTGAAAATATACTAGACCTGATCATCACAAACATGGGGACAAAATGCTCCACACCGGAAGTATATCCCTCATTGGTGAGATCAGACCATAAACTAATCTCACTGGAGATCCACACCCGCCAGCCCACCCCCACAAAAAGACCACAGTGAAGAACTTCTCAAAAGCCAACTTCACACTTCTTAAGACTGGTGTGGTATCCTTCAAGGCCCCTGAGCCATTGGAAACCACAACCCACGCTGCTGAATCCCTTACAAATGCTTTCTATGAGCACCTCCAGGATTGCATGGATCAAGCAATCCCAAATAAAATCAAGACCCTTTCCACCAAAGGCAAGCGCCCGATCTGGTGGACCCCAGCCATAAACAAACTTTACAACAAGAGGAGAAAGCTACTACAAGATAGAGCAAAATCCCTAAAAGGGAAGACATCTCTGATCAATACTAGTAAAAAACTACGATCACTCATAAAATCATCCAAGGCCAACTTTGAGAGAAAAATCGCCAAGGACTCAAAAGACAATCATAAGGCCTTCTTTAGCTATGTTAGAAATCTGGGTGGAAACTCCCAGATATGCTCAGAATTAGTCCAAAATGATACAAAAATCACTGAACCCACAGACATTGCAAACATACTGGCAGACAGGTTCAGTGAAAATTTCTCCCCTCCTTCCCCCCCAAAAGGAGAAATATCTATCCCAGCAGAGTGTAGCCTCCCAATCATCTCAAATGCCCAGGTGAGAGCTGCTCTCTCTAAAGCTAAAAACACAGCATCAATGGGACCGGATGGTGTCCCCAGCTGTGTGCTACACGAACTCAATGAGGAACTAAACCCACACATAAGGCTGCTGTTTAGTGGCGTACGGCAACTGTGGTCCCACTCCACAAAGGCGGTGCTTCTACGGACCCTGGTAATTCACACCCCATAAGCTTAACAAGCCTGGTCTGCAAAGCTATGGAGAGGATCATAATGGAACTCATAAATAAAGACATAGGGGACCTACAGACATTGGATCCTACCCAATTCGGCTTTGTCAAGGGCAGATCATGCCTCTTGAACTTGGTCAACTTTTTTGAAACAGTCACCAAGGCCATTGATGAGGGTAAGGCAGTTCACACAGCCTACCTTGACCTTGCAAAAGCTTTCGACACAATACCCCACTCGGGTATCATAGAAAATCTCACCAGCTTAAATGTAAACCCATATGTCACAAGATGGGTTGCAAACTGGCTCAAGGACAGAACCCACAGTGTTAGAGTTGCTGGTGCCATGTCAGACTCCAAGCCAGTCACAAGCGGTGTCCCACAGGGCTCAGTCCTGGGCCCCCTCTTGTTCGGCATCTACTTTTCAGAAGTGCAGGCAAACATAGAAGGATTGTGGCTGACAAAGTTTGCAGATGACTGCAAACTGGGCGCCATAGTTGAAAATCCACCAGACACAGATATCCTTCAGAGAGGTCTCATAGAAATGGATAATTGGTGCCAGAGCCATGGCCTTAAGCTAAACGCCAAAAAATGTATAGTCATACCCTTTGGTAAAAACAAGGTAACCCCAGGTTACCACATAGGTGGCAATCCATTAAGCACAGAAGAGGTTATCAGGGACCTGGGGACCCAAGTTGACAGTCACCTTTCTTTTGACACTCACATTGCCAAAGTGGTTAGGAGGACCTTCTACATTGCCCACCTGATTATGAAGGGATTCACATCCAGATCGAGGGAGGTCATTGTTCCCCTGTACTCTTCACTTATCAGACCAATGATTGAGTACAATGCCCCATTCAGAATGTATCTTACCCAACACCTGCAGCAGTTGGAAAGACCCCAAAAGTTCCTCACCAAAAGGATAAAGGGGCTCAAAAATATTTCATATGCTGCCCGACTGAAGAAACTCCAGCTCTATTCAGTTGCATACCGTCTGCTCAGAGGTGACCTGTGCCTGACATACAAGGCCATGTCCAACCCGGAATTAATGGACATGCTCCACCTCAAAAAATCCAAATCCACCAGAGCCACAAGAGCAAGAGACTTAAACCTCAACACGGATAGAAATAGGACGTGCTGGAGGGACAGATTCATCACCCAGAGACTCCCTATGCTGTGGAACAGAATCCCGGTCCATGTGAGACAGAGCACCTCGCTGGCTCTGTTCAAGAGGAATCTTGACCAGTGGATGGGAGATCGTAGGTTTACCCCGGGGATCATCTCTTTATCACTGCTGGACAGAGGCACGGCAAACTAATGGGTATAGTATTCTTCAACCTAAGGGGTGGTGAAAGCCACACAACTCTGGCTAGGCTTATAAATGCCCTAGGGCAGATAGCCTAGTATGAACCTATGAACCTATGAACGTCAATTGGGTATTCCTCAGGCACACAGGTGGATTGAGGAAGCAAACCGTAGGGAACAAAAAACTAATAATTCAAAAGCTATGTTTCTAGATAAAGAAGACAATAATTTGGTAATAGCATCAGCCCCTCCACCCCCTCCACTTCCTGCACCAGAATGTGAAGCAAGTGGACAAGCTGGCCCACCTCCGCTATACCTCACTGTTACCGCAAAGCCAAGACTGTATGTTAGAGATCCCATCGAGACTAGGTCTCTAACACGTAACTTAAGAGGAGATACTGAGTTATATGAAATAAACAAAAATTCACGAGCTATGAGTAAAGAAGAGATATGTCCACTCATAGAAGTACCAAATCCTCAGGCAGGACAGGCAGGACAGGACCCGACTCTCCTAGTATATAGACCGTAGACACCGGAAGACATCCGGAAAGCCACAGAGGGAATTACCCATCCAAAAGGTAATTTTAGAAAATTCTAAGAAGACTTACAGGGCGTGAGGTTAAGTTATCATTTAAATGGAGAAGAAGTAGAAAAAGTAATCAAACAGATCGTAGGTCCAGATTGGCACATGATCATTGGCAACTGGAATCCCCGTAACGCAGAAAATAAGCCACTCCCACATAGTAATGCAGAACTGGATAACAGAGTGAAAGGTCTAACAGACAAAATCTCTGAGAAATGGAAGCCTAGGGCAGACTGGACTTACATTAATCAATGCATTCAACAGGAAGGTGAATCCGTTGACAGATATTATGCTAGATTATTAGAGTGTTTTAATAACCATTGTGGAATGCAGGTACCTGAAGATCAAACACATTATTCCCCATATGAGCAGCAATTAAAGAATGCATTTTTGAAAGGCAGTATTTTTTTTGCCTATGAGCAGCTTTATTACAAAGCACATGGTAGACCATCGTACGAGTAGATTACAGTCACTACTTGAATATGCTAGGCATGCCAAAAGGCATTTCAACAGTAAAAAGAAAAAGAAAGCCCAAGTATTTGCTGTAGAAGATGGAGCAGAAGTTTATGTAGTACAGTCCGGACAAAAAGGGCAAGAAAAATACCCAGGGAAACAAACAATCTGATAACCAATCAGAAGAGTTTGAAGAGATAAAAAAGAGGGATGAATGTTTTAAATGCGTAAAAAAGGGGCATTTAGCAAGGGATTGCAAGCAAAACAAGAAGGGAGCCATGGAAGATAAGGAGGGTGAGGACTGACTATATGATAGTCAAGAATCACAAGAAGGGAATAACGAAGAAAAGACAAATGCAAATGTGATAGAGGGAATAGAGGATGTGATAGAAGAAATAGAGGAAGTACAAGAAATCACCGAAGGTGAAGAAAGTGAAATTGTGGACCTAGCATTATTGAGCCTAGAGCTCTATTTAGCAGACACAAAACCGGAAGTTACACTTCTAGTAGAGGGGAGGGAAGTTAAATTCCTGTGTGACTCAGGGGCTTCACGAACCTGATACATCCTTCCAAACTACCAGAAAATTCAGAATCACTTGATTACATATTAGTGAAAGCAGCTAATGGACAGCTGTATCAGGAGCCACTCTCCCATAACATAGCAATAACTGACCCTGTTTCAGGGATGACCCAGAAAAGCAAAATTGTTGTTTCTGCAAAATGCCCAGTGAACCTTTTGGGCAAAGATCTTATGCAGATATTTGGCATAGCAGTAGTACCGACTATGCAGGGTATGGAAGCACAGCGACAAATGGATACTTTTGTGGTGTGACCGGAGGGTGAAACATTTTATTGGTACAGCCAGGACTTAGTCACGACTGGTCCAGGGGCAGTAACTGAAGAACTGATGAACGTAGCCATCAGTAAGTCCCCCTCTCTTGACACTGATAAACAGCATTTGTTGCACTGTACTCTGTATTATTGTAGCACACCAGGACCTGATAAGGAATATGAGCAAGAACTGTTTAAAAAACATGCAAACAGATTAGTATTACGTAATCTGTACTGGGACACAGAAGGGAACAGTATAGTTAGCTGTTCATTGCCCCAGGAATTCTTTGCACTCTATTAAGCTAATCAATTACCACATGTTAGTTTAACTAAGGACAAGAATGTGAAATGGGCAGATCTTGGAGAAAAAGTCACAAAGTGGGAAAAACAAACAGAGTTAGAATTGTCAGAACAGGGAATACAAAAGCAGAAGTTAAATTGGATAACGCAGACACACCCAGCTGTACACTTGCAGTCTAGCGAGGACAGCTGATTAGCACTCTTACTAGAAGAGGAAGAAAAAGCTTTACGGAGCATACCATAAACTCTCTGGTCAACAGGGAAATCAGATGTAGGACTAATTCGTACAGCAGGACCAGTTACTATTACGCCAAAATCAGCATTTAGACCTCAAAAGAGACAGTATCCCTTAAGAAAAGATGCAGAAGTAGGAATCAAACCTATAATAGCAGCTTTACTTAAGGAAGGACTACTGGTAGAATCTCCTGATTCACCATGTAACACACCCTTATTTCCTGTTAGGAAAGCAAACGGAGAATGGCGTATGGTCCAAGACTTACAAGCTGTAAATGACGCAGTAATAACTAGAGCACCTACGGTGCCAGATTTGAAGCCTCAACAGAAGTATTTCTCTGTGGTAGATATTAGCAATGCGTCCTTTTTAATACCGATACACCCTGACAGCCAACATTGATTTGCATTCACATTTCAGGGGAAAAGGTATACATACACGTGACTACCACAGGGGTATTGTGAAAGCCCAACAATATTTGCACAAGAGATGGCATGCAACTTGGCGGGATTTAGCCCACCAAGAGGCAGCCAAATTTTACTTTATGTAGACGACATCCTGCTGGCAGCCCCCACCCAGCAAGAATGTAGAGAAGATACCATAGCATTACTACAATTTTTAGCCACTCAAGGACATAAAGTAAACAAAAACAAATTGCAGCTTTAAAGAAAGCAGGTTAAATACCTGGGATATGTAATATCCAAAGAAGGCAGAACATTAGATGAAGATAGAAAAATAGCAATTTTACAAGCACCCAAACCAACTACCAAGAAGGAAGTGATGTCCTTCCTGGGCACGACTAATTTCTGTTGGAGTTGGATTCCAAACTATGCCTTGGAGTCTGCTCCATTGACCAACTTGATATACAAGAAGCCTATGGCAGCACAAGATTTATTACAATGGACACCAGAAGCAGAATCAGCTTTCTGAAAACTGAAACAACTGATAGCATCCTCATTAGTTTTAGGATTACCAAACTATCATAAACGTGTTTTTCCAAACTGTAGATTGTAAGCAAGGTTACATGATATCAGTGTTAACACAGCAGCATGGGGATAAGCAACGCCCCATAGCTTATTATTCATCACAGCTGGATCCAGTGGCACGATCCCTGCCCCACTGTGTACAAGCAGTAGTTGCAGCTGCAATGGCAGTACAGGCTTCGGCCTCAGTAGTGGTGTTCCACCCTCTCACATTGAGAGTGCCTCATGCAGTCACAATTATTTTACTGCAAGAAAAAGTAGCATATCTTTCTCCTGCTAGACATCTTTCCTGTATGACTATATTCTTGAGCCAACCTCATATGACAATTGAACGATGTACAACTTTAAACCCGTCTACCTTGCTCCCGACCCCTGTGGATGGCACATCACACAGCTGCCTGCAGGAGATTGAGCAAAAGACACTGCCTAGAAAAGATCTAATGGATGTTCCCTTGGATGATGCCGAGGTGACATATTATGTGGACGGCTCATGCAGAAGGGGTCCTACAGGACAGAACCTAGTGGGGTATGCAGTAGTTTCTGATACTGAAATTTTAGAAGCAAAGTCTTTACCACACAACTTGTCTGCATAAGCAGCAGAATTGATTGCCTTGACAAGGGCTTGTACCTTAGCAAAGGGTAAATGTGTGAACATTTTTACTGACAGCCAGTATGCTTTTTCTACTGTACATGTTTTTGCACAACAGTAGAAAAATAGAGGAATGATAACATCTACTGGTAAACCGATTAATCATGCTCAATTTATTTTAGATTTGTTAGAATCTATTCAGTTACCTCAGAAAGTAGCTATTTGTAAATGTGTAACTCATACCAAGCAACAGGATAGGATTTCAAAAGGTAATGCAAGAGCTGATACAGCTGCAAAGCAGGCAGCTTCAGCTTCAGAAGTATTTCTTTTGAGTGAGGAATTGCAACCTTCTGAGATTTTAGATTTAGAAATGTTAAAAACAATGCAGACACTTACTACAAATGTAGAAAAACAGAAATGGATAAAACGAGGAGCAATTCTTGAGAAAGGGCTGTACATCTCCAAAGAAGGGAAACCAATTTTGCCATCTAACTTGTTTAGATATGCAGCTTTGTTGAGCCATGGGCAGTGCCATGTCTCAACAGGGGGGATGGTACAGTTAGTTAACGGAGTGTTCACTGCATATGGATTTACAAACTACACAAAAAAATTTTGTGCAGCATGCCATGTTTGTAACAGGCATCATGCACAAGGGGCACTGAAGCCTAAGCAAGGGAGTTTCCTTACACCACCGTACCCGTTCCATACTATCTGTATGGATTTCATAGAACTAAACAAATGTGAAAATAAGAAATATTGTCTTGTCATTATAGATATGTTTTCCAAATGGGTGGAAGCTTTTCCGACCAAAAATCCAGATGCAGCTACTGTTGCAAAAGTCCTTGTTAAAGAAATTATTCCTAGATTTGGCATACCAGAAAAGATCTACAGTGACAATGGCACACACTTTGTAAATCAAACCATACAACAGTTGAGCCGATATTTCGGAATTTCCTTAAAGAACCATTGTGCATACCACCCCCAATCCGCAGGATTAGTAGAGAGGCATAATGGGGTTTTGAAAAACAAACTTAAGAAATTGATTAATGAGACACAGAAGAACTGGGTGCACTGCCTTCCTCTGGCACTGTTGAGCATGACAACTGTTCCAAATGCAAAGGGGTTAACTCCTTTTGAAATACTGTTTGGGAGGGCATATTATATACCTCAGTGGAAACCTCTCATGCCTGCAGACCAGGAGGCTGACAGTTCACTTGCAGAATATATGAGATCACTTTTAAGTAATAAACAACTTTTGCAGTTAAATTCTGTTTCAGATAAAGAACAAACCAGACCATCAGAAGCAGCAGTAGTCCCAGGCACGTGGGTCTGAGTGAAAGTTATCAAGAAAAGGAATTGGACCATACCGAAGTGGGAAGGGCCGTACCAAGTGCTACTGTCAACACCCACTGCAGTCAAGATCACAGAGCGAGCATCCTGGATTCATCTGACACACTGTAAATTGGTTAAAAACTTTGAACTGGACAAAGAACTTGTTACTGTTACACAAGAACAAAATGACCAGATACAGAGCAAATAGAAATGCTGAACAACCTCAGAAGTATTGCATGATCATTCTGTTGGCCATACTGATAACATTAATCTTTTTGTTGTGGCCTTTCCTTTTTCCAGCCACACAAGCTGAACTGAATAAATGTGAATCATTCATAGACTGGCATCCGAACTTTAACACTTACCAAGCAAGTAAATATGTGTATGCTGAAACTTTTAATGTTTCGAATTGCTGGATCTGCACAGCTATACCAACAGCATACGGGGGATTATTAATGACTGCTGTCCACCTAGGGGTCAATGAGACCTGGGAAAATTTGCTTTTTGATACTACAACTGTAAAATCACAAGACGAAATAGCATTGTACCCGCCTGTTACACAAAAGGGAATTGTATGTTTTTACAAAAATGATACTGTTCAGGTAGGTTGGAGTAATTGTAATGTGACTGTTCCTTACAAATGTTATACCTAAGATGCAGGTTATATCTGTGATGCAAACTATGACTCATATCTTGAGTCGATACATAAAACTATTGATGAGATACAACGTAATCCTGTTCTTTTAAAACAACTATCTATTATTGATAAGAAAATGTTTCATGCAGGGCAAGTGTATATTAATACTAAAGTAGAGAATTGTTATTTTGTTTGTGGGAAAAAGGCATACAAATGGTTACCTGAGAACTTGTCCGGCAGTTGTTTTCTGGGTTACCTGGTTCTGGCCATAAGACACACTGCAGTCTTGCCTCAGGGAAAAATTCGAAATGTCAGAGAGGTCACCAAGAAAACCGGAAATCCAATCAGAAGGCCTGAAAATCCAGTGGGATGAATCAAAGCAGGCTGGAGAAACCATAATTCCATGAAAAACAAAGATAAACTGACACACATGGACTTGAGTGACACTATCATATCATGGGCAGGTATAGCCCCTGCATATGGCGCAGTGAAATCAATTTGGGAGCTGAGAAAACTGTCCAAACTTCTTGAAGTAATGAGTAATGCAACTTTTTCTGCTCTCAAGTTAATGACTGATGAACTGAATACTATGAGAATTGTGGTGCTTCAAAACCGCATGGCTCTTGACTTCACCCTATCGGCGAAAGGTGGTACGTGCGCTTTAATAAAAGAGGAGTGCTGTTTGTATATTCCTGACAACCAGCATGAGATAAACGACCATCTTGAGGTGATTCAGCAAGTGTCGGCCATGACTAAACCAGGCTCAAACCCACTGACGGACTTTTTCCAGAATTTATTTGGGGGGTGGGGTAGCTTCCTAATGAACATCCTGATTGCCATTTGTGTGGGATTACTCCTATTAGGAGTGGGTGTTTGTTGTGGTATTCCCTGCATGAAAAGATTAATCAAAAACTTTATAGACATGTCAGTTTCTGAGACTTTATATCAAAGTACTGAAATTGAAGAACTGTTGAAAAATGAAACACTTTCATAAGTTTAAACTGAATGACTCTCTTAACTGCAAATTCTGAACAGAAAGAGGTTAGGAGAAGAAACAATTGTTTATGCTTTTAAAATAGAATAAAAAGTATTGACGGGGGGAAATGTTAGAAAATATGTATTAATGTATATGTTTAGTGGTTATTAGAAGCTAAAAGGGTTAACACATTTCATTCTATTTTATGTACAGTTTAATTCTGTATGAAATTATAAGATGTTTTTTCAAACTGCAGTATGCTTTCTGAAATTGCAAAATGCTCTCTGACCTAGTATTTGCTAGCACAGCAAAATTCATGTTTATGCCTTTTGGAAATGTACTGAGAAGCAGGTGATTATCTGCTAGGTCAGGAAAATGAATGAATAGTGAATGAATAGAACAATACTGTTTTCTATAATGTGATTAAATATGAACAATCAGCCCTGTTCATGTTATGAGAACATGCACAGTTGTGGAAAAGAAGAGATACATCAAACAAAGACTGCTTAAAGAAATGAACTGTAATATGTACTTGCTTTGTGCTCGAATTAGCCATAGTATCTTGAATGGTAACATTGCATAGTGAGAAGTTGTATCTGACCGGTGGTCATCAAGGCCACGTTGTTTTTCTTAGAAAGTTTTTTTTGTAAACTTGATATGCCAGCAGAAAATCATGGACAAACAGCTGGTGTGAAATAATATTGAAAGAACTTGTGATTTATTACGTCAGCTTAATAGGCAATACCTTGTAAGAAATGTATAAGAATAGCTTCACTTCCTGATTCTAGTTAGACAAACTCTGTATTAGCACATTTTTGTCTCCTTGCTGCAAGATTAAAGTGCCTTAACCTGAACTTGCCGTGTGTTGATCATTTTGAAGTTATTTTTTCCTTTGACAGGCTGGGATTCATAAAACTTTCCCACATTGGGTAATTTGCACAATGAGTAGACATCCTCAGGATGTATGCAACTCAAAAACATGAGTAACGTGAGGCAGGCAGGTCAAGCAGTGCTATTAGGCTTGGTATGTGCTTCTGGCCATATAACGACACAGTAATGAGCAACATTATTAAAATGAGTCTCTTCTGTATGCTAATGTTGCAAGACGAGATGGCAGCGAAAGTTATAAATGCATAAAGGCCACACAACTAGAATGCATCTAAAACTGTAGGGGTTGCTCCCACAATAGCAAATGTGTATCGGCAAGAGGCTTTTTTGCCACTGTTATGCCAAATAGTATTCAAGTTTGCCCCAAAGGCACTGGGTCATCCGACCTCTATTAATGCTTCATGGACTTGACACCAACATTGTGGCCAGTACTGTGTACATAGGGACACTATCTAAGAAACTGTGTACATGTATCAACCTTGTCTACAGGATAATGGGAATCAGCCAATGGTAGTAAAGTATGTGTGGCTTTGCATATATTAGCTACAGGGACCTGTAGCAACCTTCTGAGGACATAGTGGCAGTATGTCAGGAATCTGCCACAAGGAACTGTTTCTAGATGCCATGCTTCAGCATATGGAGCAGCTTTTGTGGCTCCTATGTATTCCAGAGGAGAGAGACAATGATGCACAGCATCTCTTTCATATATCACATTTCCCTGAAGTACTGGGGGGCACAGAATGTAATGAGATTGAAATAAAGGCCACACTTGTTGAACTCGGAAAGAGGTATGTGAACTGTAAAGTTGCTTAATCAGTTTCTTGGTGGTCTGCAATGCATAAGGCATCATCTACAATGTGTGTGGAAGCCACTCAGGTAATTATTATAACTCCCAGATATGACACACCTGTGACCTGTACCAGCATTTTGTCCTTTTCCAAAGGGCATCTTCTTGATGATGAATATGCCCTGGAATATGACAGCCATAAGAAATTCACATAATCAAACAGGTACAACTATACCCACTTACAGACAAGGAACATTATTGAGTGAGTGTTTCGGCTGCTGAATGCATGCTTCTGCAGGACTGAATTTTAAGTTGTGCCCTGCAGTATGACCCTGGCACATGTGCAAAAATAGTGCTAGTGTGTTACACAATATCATTGTTAGGAAGCCATTACAGCAGGGTGAGTGATTGCAGGAAAGCTGTCCCTAGCACAACAAGCACTAGAGGCTGAGTTAGATGAAGGGTCAGTGGAGGCCACTGATCATAACCCGCTTATTATGTGTTCAAGGCATGGATGCCAAGAAATTCACCTCGAGAGCAAAGCTCAAGTGGTGAACTTTGCATCCATGTCCAGAACACATAATAAAGGATTATAATCAGAGACCCGATCATAATTCTTTGTAATGCACAGAGCTTTATTTGCTCCATGCACTACTAGTTAAAGAGGAAAATTAGCTAAGTGTTTTCCTAGATTTGAAAAGCCAAAAAACATTAGGGAGCAATGTCAGAGAGGTAATGGAGCATAGTCCATTGTGTTTACACTTACCTCCATATCTCTCAAACGTCTAGGTTTTCAACGGACATCTAGATTATTACTTCATATTTTTGGTCTGTTTCTCATAAAATATGTGGTCTTCAGATGAACCAATGAAGCCTGAAGTCACTAAATAAATACATATATTTGAGTTTTAGCATTCGCATCTTTCAGATTATGCAGACAAACACACATCCTGTTATTTTAGTAACTCTCATTTTTTTTTTGTTTTTAAAGGAAGTTGGGGACATGTCAAGGGTATGGATAGCAGCCAGACACAATTGTTTTGTTCTACCACTATCATTTGCTAGTGAGTACATGCAGATTTTACTAACATGTGACCTGACCTTATCAACTTTCACTGGAGATGCTTAGCATTTGTTAAGGTTAAGTCACGTGCTATTCCAGTACTTAACTGGTTTGTCTTTTCCTAAATGTTGTTTGTCTTTTCGGCTTTTCCCGGTTAGAGGTCGCTACAGTGGAACTCCGGTCCGCTAATGATTGGCAGTCACTTTTTATGGTGCCGAGTTGCCAGCCTGATGCCCAACCTTTAGCGAAGGCACGCCCATTCACGCATGTCTTTCGGAGGCCACTCGACCACGGGGAGGACATGCAGACTCCACACAGAAGACACTCCAGCTGAGAATCGAACAGGAGAACCTCTTGCTGTGAGGTAACAATGCTACCACTGTACTACCACGGATTTTGGCTTGTCTTTTATCAGAGAGTAATCAATGCTCTTCATGCACTATATTTATTATTTAATTTGCAGTTAATATTCAGTTGTACTTGATTTGTTTATTATTTGGTCAGGTACAATATATATGGTAAATAAAGTTTTTAATCTTCTTGAAACTGCAACTGAACTTTTGCATTTTTCTTATAATTTTTATGTGGACAGTATACATTTTTAGAAGTGGAGATTTACAAAACTTCCACACAAGGCAGATTTCACTCTAAGGTTTTTAAGAAGTCATCATTTTAAAATATGTATTTACATTGTCACACGTGCCATCAAAGTAAACAAAAAAAGAAGTGGAGTTAAACGATAGATGATCAGATTGTCTAGGCTGATTTCAGATGATCATGTGATTTGGATGAACTTATGCATTTGAAATACTTCTCTATTAAAAGAAAATATCCTTTCAATCTTATTGAATCCATAGTTCAGGACATTTTAGTTAATAGGGCTACTAAGTATCAGCCAAGATTGTATAACATTTTGCTTTAATGGGTGCAAAGCATTTACAAGTTTCCAAATCTTTCATTACCCCTTTTTTACTATGGATTCATGCACAATTAAGGCTATTTTGAAGGACATTTGGGAGAGATGTATTCCCAGTGCTCTTAGGCACTGTACCCAAACTATTTTTAGCAGAGGTATGAGGTATGAATATTAAAATATACTTGATGACAGCCAATCAAATAAACTACACAATTTTGATAGGATGAGCAAATGAAAATATGATCACAATGTAGATACATTCAGGACACTACAAATGTTAAGGTACATGTTTACCCAAGAACTATTTCTTGTCCTGGGAGATGTGACTGTAATACAAAAACTGTTGTTTATCTTGCATTGTGTTCAATTTGTAATGTATTTTATGTGGGAAAAACTAAGCAGAGGTTAAAAAGTGGAACATAACTTTAATTTAGATATTAAAAATAAAAACCTTAAAAGCAATCTGTTTAAGCATACCTTAAATTGTCCCACATATAAAAATGTACCTGATAGAATATTTACAAATGAAATGCATGGGCTTTTGAAGCACAAATGAGAGTACAAAGGAACTGTTTGGCAGTTAAGATAAAAATCCATTGTGTTTCCAGGTACCAATGATAAAATGTCTTAGATTCCAGTGTTAAAATTAGAATCTGCTTATATCTATTTTTTATTGATCATGTCCATTTTATGTAAATTGTTTTATTAATAATGATTGTGCAACATTATTTAAATGGTTTCTCTATATTATGTACTGTGACATTTTTTTTTCTTTCTAATGGATGTGCAATTAACTTAGTGCTTGTTAAAACATCAGTACAGTGAGTACTTATGACCACCTAAAATGTTATATAATCAATTTTCCTGAAGTCCTTTATGTTTTGTACAAAAGCACTCAACTGATTTGGATATTAAAAGTAGTGGTTTCCATCACTTTGTTGTTGTTGTTGTTTTTAGAGTTATGTGCTTTAATTATTAACTTACCTGAGTGCAACTGTAGCTGGGCAGTACATGCCATCAACAGATCTTACATAGTGTTGTTTTTCTTTCCATGGCCCCTGAAGATATTGCAGTGAATAGACAGCTGCATGTGAGGATACTGGCGTGGCTAAGAGAGCACCGGTGTGACTATACTTGCTTCAGAATGCAGGGCTTTTAGAAGTAAAAGTAATATGGTTGCAGTTTCATACAGTATATATTTCATAACTTACTGCCCCTTCAGTGATAACTCCTATAGTTCAAAGGTGCATTATGACTACTGAATATTGTGTGTGTGTGTGTGTGTGTGTGTGTGTGTGTGTGTGTGTGTGTGTGTGTGTGTGTGTGTGTGTGTGTGTGTGTGTGTGTGTGTTTGCATTCTATTATTTACAAGTGGGTCAAACTATTGTTTGTTTCCACATTGTGATGACGTCTGTGGTCCTACATGCATCTGCTACATTTTTAGTGGGTGAACATCTCTGCCACGGACAATCATTTTCAATATACTTCTTTCTTTCCCTCATAACCTGTGAGGGACATGCAGGCTAAGCAGCATTTTTCACTGCATATGTATATGTGTCTCAGATATCTTATAACTATGTCTTGGATGACAGGCCCCTGTTGGATTGTCCAGTTAGTTTCTCACATAAATCCTCTGCATTTAAAATTGCAGGTTTTGATGGCTGTGGGTTTAGATGTACTTTTATGTGTCTGTGTAAACAATGTTGTTTGAAGGGAAATTGTGCTTATTATTAAATCATGTATATATAGGCATAAATTAAACATACAACAATTACAGATCAGATGTATTTTTTATTTGTACTTCTTTCTCCCCCCACTATCTTTGTAACTTTCCTGTTTATTACATGCATTTATTTTGTTTATTATTTTACTTCTGTCTGTTTTTTTACTATTAAATGCAATGTCATCATCATGATCTTCACCCATCCCTCAGGCAAGACCTGCCACTCCTAGGCAGGTGGCAGCAACAGCAACACCACCACAAGTACCACCAGCAAAGCACCCAGCACATCTTGGTCCCAGCCTGCCACAGTCACCTCCATACCACCTTCTCTAATTGCACAACCTGCTACAATAGTCCTGCACTGGATGCCGGGAGTGTTGTACTGACCAATAGCAACATTAATGGAGGTGAAACGTTTGTTATCCATTGGCAGCTTGCAGACATTATGGGACAAAAGATAAACAGCAAGTGACATGCCTAAATTGGTAAGACAGAGAACCTCCACCATTGACTCACTGAGTTGCATCAATGCCCTTCACTATCTCTACAAATAGAGACAAGTCCTGGTAATGCTACCCAGAGTGGTCAGTAATCTTCCACTGGATCAAAGCTGGCAGGGACGGACTGCAAATACAGAACCCTATCCTATCCCCCATCCCGAGGTTTTCCTTCCTCTTATGTCAATGACCAACCCTCTTGGTTGTACAATCACCATCCCATTGTCCTCCACTTTGTTTGTCTGATGTCTCCTTCACTATTGTGTTCTCCCACCCTCATTGTGTTACCGCACACTCTGTTCATCTTGTCTTGTCTTTCTTACCCAGCTACCTACCTTAACCATCTTACCTTCCTCTTACTTCTTTATCCAACTTACCTTTCTTTATGTATGACAAAAGTTCACCTGTCCGGCAAAAATGTTTTACCAGAACTTTTCCACCTGCATTCTGTTTATTCCACAGTTGTTCATCTGCTGTTCTAACCTCTGCTTGCTTCTCCTTTCCATATATGTTCTACACTTTCATTTCCTCCCTTTAATCTGGTAAATAATAGATAAACATAGTTCACTCATATTCATCTAAGGCTTCCATTTTTTTTAGTTTTGTTTTGATCATACTGTGTAAAGTGGGTTGCAAAGAGCACCATCAATGCCCATGTTCAACCAACAAGAACTGGCATTGATCATCATATAGTAAAGAGTTAGCCTGCCATGTTTGATGCCTCCAGTAACATGCACTACTAATACTGGCCCACCACCAGCCTTGCACGAGTTGAACTTTATTGTGTTACAGTTGAAACAAAAAATGGGTTCTGATTTCCAGGTTTTGAGAACTTATGTTTACAAAGTAATACACTGCCATCTATGCCCATTGCCCAGAGATAATGAATTAGTTTCCAAATATGTAATTTTGAGGTATCATTATCGGATCTGTTATTCTGTCATTCTGGAAGCACAGGACACAAAAGTACTATGTGTTTCCTTGAAAAAAAAAGTTGTCTAAGGTTGTATCTTCTGGTATTTAAGCCCTAACTTTGAGAGGGTTTCTGTCTATACATGCAGAGTGGCGGAGAGGTGTTGACTACAACTCTTAGCTGAGATATATAAGTATCCTGTTTTTTTCGATTATTTATACTGATTATTGATTTCTAGCAATTTATATATGGCACTTTTTATTGCCTGCTGCATAGTTTTTGAGTGTATTTTTATTGCTATTAACTAATCTGCACGGGTAACTGATTTGTTTGCAGTTAAAAGCATTCTGTAGAGTCTCATTGCTCCTTTATCTGTTTAAAAACTTTCATTTTGTGGCTTTCTGTAGTGCTTACTGTCTGTAGGCTAATAGCTTTAGTATTGTCCCCACCCTCCTTCCCTGCTGGTGTCTTGCTGTTATACTTGGTGGCTTTGCAGTTGCCCGCCCCTACTCTAAATCTGATCTGGGACTCTCCTCCCAGTCTAGTGTCATTAGCTCATTCTACCTAATACAGAGAGAACATGTGATAAGGCCTTCTGTTTCTCCTTTTTTACTTTCAAAAAAAAAAAATTGCCTGAATCTCCTTGTGTTCTGACTGTGCTTCTCAAACATTTTGGAAATATAGAGTATATTTTAGAGCATTTATTATAACTGCAATTGCCTTAATAGTGCTACAGCTCAAGTGCTCTAGGTTGCACTGCATCTGAAGTGTTTGTGTGTTTAGCTGCTTTTCTGTATATATAGACTTCTCTGTATATGTAGACTAGCTACTTATTCTGCTGTGTTACTGCCTCTTAAATCATTGTTCAGTTGTGCACTTGCCTTGCTTCATTTAAAAAGTTTTAAATTGCTAATTTTGTAGAGTTTTAATTGCATTTACTGTTTAAGACTACACACTCAAGTGTGTTAGCCTTTTCTGTGTTTATTTACTGTATTATTGCATTGTTTAGCCTGTTTAACCAAAAAAAAAAATACTATCTTGTTTGATTGTTTCCCACCTTTTCTAGCCAGTCCATATCCCAGGCTTTGCTTGTCTCAGGACTTTATTTTCTGTGTTCAGAGCTATCCAGACCTTGCTGTGGTAGAGGGAAGTCCTACTGCTTACCAGTGGGACTGGTGAGCATTGTACTGCCTATCTAACACTAGAGGAGTGGTTTCCAGCTCTGAAATTGTAATTTTATTAGCCTTTTTGGGGTGATTTCTATCCCTTTCAACTTTCTGGCTTAAAAACATGTGTGTTTGCACATTTTTCACATCGTGCAGCACTGCGAGGCTACAGTTAAACTATTCCAGGTGCCAGAAAGTGTGCTCTTCAAATTTTCCCTTAGAACTAGCTGGTTTCTCAGTAGTAGCACTAAAATCTGAACCTCTGTGACTAGCATTTGCTCTAGAACCTGCTGGAAAGCGATAGGAAGCCTGAAACTGATTCAAGCACTCAGCTCTCCTTGTCAATAAGGAGAAATTAATCATAGGCACTAAACAGTCTATAACTGCAAAGTACCTTGCAAAAGTAAGGGAAAACAGCTCTTAAACATTACAAAAAAGCACCTAAACAGACATGTCCAAGGGTCAGCTTCCGGTGATTTCTCCTGTCCACCTGGTGAATCTGGGCATACTGGGGCAATGCGGCAACTGCCTCATTTACACAGACAATCCTCTCCTCCTACCACCCAACACTACAACCTGTGAGAGATGCACTTACATAGCCAAACTGGAAGCAAAGCTCTTTCTGGCCAAGATTGTGCTAGACAGTCAAGAGGAGAAGGTTAACACTTGCATTACACCTCAAGCAACTCATAGCCCTTCAAACCCACACCATCAACACCCACACATAGCAACACTAAACCCACATTTGCAGGGGCCCTTAACATTAACCTGCCCAAGCAACAAGGACCACCAAAGCTGAAACGCAAACAAACACCAGTCACAACCAAAGTGACACATAGCTCACAACACCAGTGTGCCACCCAACAACAGCCCCTAAGGCAAGACAATGTACCCAACACTTTAGTCATAAGTGACTTTATAGTCAGGCACACTGATGTCCCACTCACCAGGCTGAACAAGGAGAAAATTACAGTCAGCTGCTTGTCGGGTGCCAGGATCCACCACATAACTCATGCACTCAAGTCACTCCACAACAAGTACAAATACGACTCTGTCATTGTCCAAGCTGGAGTGAATGACTTGAGATGTACCTCCATGGACTACATGAAAAGAGACATGGAAGAGCTCTTGGATCATGTGACCCAGGCAGGTATGATCCTAGCCCTGAGTAGCATCCTGCCTTCACCCAGAATGATACCACAGTATAAGGACAAAATGATTGACTTCAACAATTGGCTAAGCTTCTGGTGTCATTCAAAGGGGATCCTGTATTTGTCTGCCTGGGAAGACATGATTGACAACCATGATGCTTTGCCAGAGATGGTCTGCACCTGTCACCCCTGCAATTCAGGTTACTGGCTAAAGCTCTTGCCACCCCTATAGTGCCTTTTTTAGGCACGTTTCAAAGGATAAAACCACCACCATAACAGATATAATCATGCAAAATCTGAAGGTAATGCTACTCAATGTTAGAAGTCTAAACCGCAAAATGCACTCTTTCGAGGCACTCCTAAAAATGGAGAACATCGATATCTGTGCAGTAACTGAGAACTGGTCCAAGGCTCCAGAGAGCACCCCTGCAATACCAGGCTACAATTCTTACCACACTTTTCTGCCACAAAAACAAGACTAAAAAACTAAAGGCGGTGGAGTGTCCATATTCACCAAGGATATTCACACCTCCAGGCTAGTTGCCCAACACAATGCATCTGAAATTCTCCAGGTGCAACTAACACTAGGTAAGACTGCAATCCAAACTGTAACTTGCTACAGATCCCCCACCATGCCCCAAGATTCTCACTACATTTTTCTAAACATACTGGAAAATATTAAGATGCAACCAAACACCCTAATACTGGGTGATTTCAACTACCCTGCCATTAATTGGGAAAACTACTCGGGTACCAACTCCTTTTCCCAATGATTCTTGGAATTCATAAATTCCAACGCCCTGGGTCAACTAATCCATTGTTCCACCAGAGGCTCCAATATCCTAGACCTGGTCATTACCAACATGAGAGATAGATGCTCCACACCAGTGGTCACCCCCTCATTGAACAGGTCTGACCATAAGCAAATCACCTTTGACATCCACATCCCACCCCACCCCTCAGTAAGGAAACCTCCTTAAAAAACTTCTCCAAAGCCAACTTCATGCTACTGAAGTCAGAAGTGACAAACTTCACAACACCCACACAGACAGGATCTGGAAGTTCGACTGCAGAATCCTACACTAAGGCACTGTACGAGCACATCAACTCGTGCATGAATCGTGCCATCCCAAATAGAACCAAGATGCTCTTCTCCAAAAAAGGAAGCCAATTTGGTGGTCCCCTGCTATAAATAAACTATACAACAGAAGGAAGAAACTGTTGTAGAAAAGAGGAATTTCCCAGGATGCAAAAAACTCCCTCACCAGCCTCAGTAAGAAGCTGAGATCCCTCATAAAATCCTCAAAAGCTAGTTACGAAAATAAAATTGCCAAATATTCCAAAGACAACCACAAGGCATTCTATAGTTATGTCAAGAATCTAAATGGCAATGCTCAGATCTGCTCTGAGCTACAACAGAATGGCATTAAATATACTGATCCCAAGGATATTGCCAATATCCTGGCAGATCGATTTAGTGCCACATTCACCCCCCTCTCACCCCCTAAAGGGCCCATCTCAGTATCAAATGATTGCCAAATTCCAATAATCACGGCCACACAGGTAGAAACCGCACTCTCCAAAGCTAAGAATACAGCATCCATGGGTCCCAGGCTGTGTACTACATGAACTATAAAATGAACTGGCACCTCACCTAAGTGTCATGTTTAATCATAGCCTCACCTCAGGCTTCATGCCCACTGAGTGGCACACAGCTACAGTTATCCCACTCCACAAGGGAGGATCTGCCTTGGATCCCGGGAACTACCATCCCATCAGTCTGACAAGCCTGATCTGCAAGGGCATTGAACGCATTATCATGGAACTTATAAACAAAGACATTGGCAACCTTCAAATACTAGACCCCACCCAGTTTGGGTTTGTGAAGGGCCGATCTTGTCTCCTGAATCTGATTTACTTCTTTGAATCAGTCTCCAGACCTGTGGACAAGGGTAAGGCGGTCCACACAGCCTATCTGGACCTCACCAAGGCCTTCGACACCATCCCCCACTCTGGAATCATAGATAAACTTACTAAGCGGGGCATAAATCCCTACATCACTCGATGGGTTGCCAACTGGCTTACTGACAGAACCCATACTGTAAAAGTAGCCAACTCCAAATCCAGCTCCAGACAAGTGACAAGTGGAGTACCTCAGGGTTCAGTCCTGGGACCACTCTTGTTTGGCATCTAGTTCTCTGAAGTACAGGCCAACACTAAGGGACTCTGGCTAACAAAGTTCACAGATGATTGCAAACTGGGAGCCATTATTGAATCCTCAAATGATGTGGATATTCTACAAAAGGGCCTTACAGAAACAGATGCCTGGTGCCAGAGACATGGGCTCAAGCTTAATGCCAAGAAATATATAGTTATCCCCTTTGGAAAAAAAAAAACATGTACCCATGAATTACCACATAGGTGGCAGGACACTAAACATTGAAAGTGTGATGAGAGACTTAGGGACACAGGTGGACAGTGGTCTCACTTTCGATAACCACATCACCACAACAGTCAGGAAATCCTTCTATGTAGCACACCTCATCACTAAAGGTTTTTTTATCCAGAAAAAAGGAGGTCATTGTCCCACTGTACTCATCCCTCATTAGATCCATTATAGAGTATAATGCCCCATTTCGTATGTACCTCACAAGACATCTGCAACAGCTAGAATGGCCACAGAAATACCTCACTAAAAGAATCACAGGCCTAAAGCAGATGCCATATGCTGACCATCTAAAAAAACTCCAGCTGTACTCTGTGGCATATCATCTACTCAGAGGCGATCTCTGCTTAACATACAAGGCCATGTCAAACCCTGAGCTGTTGGACATGCTCCACTTAAAGAAACCCCAATCCCTCAGAGCCACACGCTCCAGGGATCTAAGCCTAGTCATCACAATGAACAAAACATGCTGGAGGGATAGGTTCCTGACCCAGAGACTCCCCATACTCTGGAATAGACTGCCCATACATGTCAAGCAGAGCGCCTCATTGGCCCTCTTTAAAAGAAACCTTGATGACTGGATAGGAGATAAGAAATTCACCCTGGGGATCATGTCAGTCACCCTGCTAGACAGGGGTCCAGAGAAGTAAATATTGTGGGAAGAAATATCCAGGGAATTGTTATGGCTAGGCTTGCAAAGGCCCTAGAGCTGATAGCCTAGTACCAACCTATGAACCTATGAACCTATGAACCTATGAATGCTGGAGTATGACTACAGTTGTAGCTTGCCCTGTATCTAAACTGCCTTGCACAATAGCTATGATAAATATTATGGGCTCAGGTTCCCACAGAGTTTTATGTTTTTTTTTTTTTTTAACCAGCAAGTGCATGAAGAACAACTATTTTATGTTTCGATTGAGGCTCTGTATGTCAGGTTGAGAATGAAATGCCTTGACAAGACATATGATGAAGGTTTGGAATTAAAGCTCTCTAGGGGTGCATATAGGCACATCATTGTTAAAATAGGATGGCTGTTTCCTGATCTTTTCAGTATAGTAAAGGTAGTATAGTCAGATACTGATGCTATTGCAAATACTATTGGTTACTATATTTGTACTTTTCTCTTCCTTACTCATATATGTGTTGTTTTACTTTTCTTTTTTGTTATTTGACATTCGTTTGCAGCAGCATCCAGACTGGAACCCTTAGCTCCATTCAGGCTTGTCTTACCTTTACCAGCAGATACTACATCACTGCCAGTAACATCACAGCCAGTGGTGTCTCCAACTGCCATACTCATCTCTACCCCCACCCCTACAGCCTCCCTGCCTTTTCTCTGTGTATCTGCTACAGCCTTCACCACTGTCCTCCACATCCCAATGTTTATCACTACCTCCCTTCACAGTCCTCTCTGCTATACGTTTGTATTTGTGGTCCGACAACCTACTCTAACCTACTCTAACCCTCCTAGCTGCATCTTATTTCCCTTACTATCTTCCACAAATTATCTGCTCTGCATGTTAAGTACCATCAAAAATAGATTAGCAGACAAGCCTCCTACCCGTGTGAGGCTATCACATGGTTTGTTTCTCTAAGCTGCAAACACATGCAAAATCGCAGTGAGCACAGTCAGGACTCATGCTCCACAGATGAGCCTTACTGCTACATGTACATCCCTGAAGCTCATCATGCTCTTACACAATTTTCCAGAGACCCAGCTGTGCCCCCAACCAAAATAATTAATGACCTGCTCATCACACATACTTCCTGACAACATTCATGTTGGCTTGCTGCACATACACTGCAGACACAGGATGGCTAATGACTATTATGGCCGCAGTGTTTCTGAATCCCAGAGATTAAAAAATAAAATGTTTAATTACTGTAAAAGAAAAAACTGTTTACATCCAGGAGACCATAAAACGAATGATTGAAGATTATGTAGAGAATTGTTACAAATAACAATATATTAGATGCAATAGATCATAGAAGAAAAATATGGAAACAGAAGAAAGCAATCAATTGTAGAAGATGGTAGAGATGAAAGAAGTAAAATAATTTATAGAAATGTACATTTGGAAAGGACTTTTGGGAAGGACAGTATCACATTAGTCAACAAATACAAAACTTAGTGAAAGAATTTGATAAGTGTTATATATTAGTAATGTGATGGATAAAGAGTCAGCAGGAAGCATAGTAAAAGCTTTGTGACAAAAAAGAGACAGGAAGCTAATAAGTAATTAGAGACCACTTACTATGATAAACACAGATTGTGCGTTAATAGCAAATATTTTACAGCTGAGGCTGAATACAGCAATGAGTTGTTTAAATATAGAGGCTTGTAATGGGAAAGACTATACATAAATCATGTAATTTGGTAAAAGACATGATAGATACAATGTTATGGATGTGAGTAAAAGAGATGCTAGATAATGATAAATGAAGGTCACAGTTTAAGTGTGATGAGATGTAATGTCAATAAAGCATTCAAGAGTTGAAGCGAGACAGAATCTATGTTGTGCTAGAAGGCTGTGGATTTGGAGACAGATTCTGAATGTCTGCAAAGAACTTTTTATTATATGACTTGGGCAGTCGAAAGATTAGAAAAGTTAGAAAATATAACATACCTTCTAAATGATAATGATCACCAATGGAGTCCATTCTCTTCTGAGTTAGAAATGAATGCAGAAGTGACAGAAATTAACAAAAATATGAATAGTAAAGGACATGTGATATAGGGAAAATACAGCTGTCAGAGATCTTGAGCTATGATGATGACATAATTCCAAAATCTCTGGCAAAAAATATTAGAGAATTTTTTTCAGTACTAGGTGAAAAGTGGCTGCACATAGGTATATGGTTGAATGAGAGCAAAGATAATGGTTATGGTAGTATGGAGATAACCCAGAAAAGTGTATTTCAAAGCAGGAAGTTGGAATATCATGGATACATTTTGATTAAAATAAAATTAGAATCAAAAACATAGTAAATGTTTTAAATTATTTTAGCTAGGAACTTACAGAATGACACTCAGAAAGATGACATGTTGTAAAAACTGTCCATTTGGAAAGGAATAGCTATTATAGCACACTATACATTCTTCCAAAATAATTTTAATCATCATTATATGAGAATTTCTTTATCTCAGTTTGGGAATGGAGATTAAACTGCATTAAGTGAGAACATTATATAGACAGTATAGTGTTAGTACCAGTGGTGCAACAAGTTGCACACTCACCTCTGGTGCTGAAAACTTTGGGTTATATTCCCATCTGCTTGAGTTGCTGGTATCTGAGGTGGATGTGAAAGTTCTCATGGCACCTATCAAAAAGGATAAGTTCCCCAATGCTCTGGCCAAATTGCCCTTAGTAGTAAAAAAAACACCTTGGCTTTCCCCTGAAAATAGGCTACCAGCCTATTGAGACTAACCTGGTCAACAAAGGATAAATACATAATATAATGCCGGTTTTAAATGCTAGAGGGACGATAATAAACTGGAGTGTGTGTTGTTGACAACGAATATAAAATTTATAGGCAGGAAACAGGATGTCATGTGAAAGTAAATCTAGCTGTATATTAGGTCCTAAGCTAAGCAAACCTGTCTGAAATATTTACCTTTGACTCTAGAAGGAATGTTTATTTTGAATTATGAAGCTGCTTTTCTATAAAGTGAAACTGAATGAAGACTGTTGTATCACTTGAGTTTTCCTTGGCTATGTGAGACACTGAGGAGAGTACTTCCCAATGTTGTTTTACTTCACTTGTGCTGTGAGGCTCCTAAAGGGAAATACCTTTGATCTTTGGTCATTTTGGCCAAGCTTTGAAAGACTCTTAATGTGTATTATGTTACACTGGAAAGAGGCCATTTTTCAAAGCAGTAAGTGCTGTTTAAAAACTGCATTTTATTTAATTCTTCTCCCTTGGAAATAAACCAGTCCTGTATTTTGAAATATTGAAGGCATAGCTTGTTTCTTTGACAATTATTGGACATAAATATCAAACCAGCTAGAGCTAGTTGAGCAGAATATGGTTCCCATAATGGTGTTTTCAGCATCTTCACATCTGTTCAGTATCATGCAGCTGATGATTCAAGATAAGATCACTTTGTCTTTATGATTGTTTGCTAACTTCTGTGTAATCTATGTAAGTTTGTCTTTGTGGAGCTTTTCTCCCCGAGCCTCCGCTGAAAATGGACATGCATCCAGTCGGACTATCCCGGTAAACAAATGTAAAATAAATAAATAAATAAATAAAATAAGTGAAGTTTAGGTGAATTATTAAGGATTAAATATACAGGTCTGTAACAAGTACGAAGGGAATGAAGAAAAGGTGAAGGAGTGGTTTTGGAGCTATAAGAAAAGTTACGTGTGAAGGAGGTTTGTCTAGAAATGATAGGAGATGCCTTTTGGCCCCAGTGCAGGATACATTACCAAGTGAGTGCTGGCAATCTATTTTAAGGAAAGCAAAATGAGCTGATAGTACTTCTCCAGCTTGTAACTTTCTTCTGAGTTAGCATATAGAAAGCTTCTAGCCAAATCTGAATGAGATATGATATGGTTGGAGAGCAGTGTTTCTTTCCTCATGAAATACAATTTTCTTGAATGTAAGAGAGTATACATATATGGAGATTCAGAAGCATAACTTTGAAAATAGGCTTGTTAAAGAGAATGCATTGTTAGAATGGAAATATGGTAAATGAACAAGAAAAAAGGGTTTACGATTGTTATAAAGTATATTTGGGAAATAATGGTTAAATACAAATTAAATCATTTTGCACAATAATAAGCATGATATGGGAAGTTTGTATGAAGAATATGGGGAAGTCTGTATGAAGATGTATAAAAAGAAGACATTTAGTTTATAAGAATGTTTGTTGTACAAGTAAATATAGCAAGTTGTCGAGATGTTAATCTGTGAAATGCAATTATGATAAATATCTTCTATCAATCTAATACAGTAATTACAAAAAACAACAAATTAGCAGACAAGATTCCAAGATGCATCCTATTAATCTCTAGTTGGTTTAACATGTTTTGGGTAGAGGAATATGGCTCACTTTTATGAAAAAGCTTCCGCTAGCTGACATAAAAGAAATAAACTATTACATTGCATGCAAAGTGACTATTCACATTCCAGAAGTTTTCTACTGTTTTAATAACACAGATGCCAAAATATTTACTGCTCTGGTTAATTTTCCCACGTGATTCAATGAACAGTTGGTATCATAGTGAAATGCATTATTTTATTCATTCTTTATTTGTACCCTAATTTCGTGGGATAATGAGTCTCCACGTTATGACAGTTTCCACATGGGTCCTTTCCAAAGATGGAGAATGTATTAACAAGTAAGTTTTTTTCTTTTATTCCTATTTTCAAGTACAGGAATGCAACCTTAAGTTTTTTGTTTCCTCCTTCTCAAACTGAAATCAGGATTTCTGCCCAACCCTGTATCTCTTATGGTTGATGATTACACAGAGTAAATGCCAGCTAGCTGATGAACATTACAGCAATCCTTAAGATAGCTCAGACAGCCAGACACTCAAAATTCATCTACTGTGAGCATTATTTTATCCAGGTATCAGAGCTGACCAGTTCTTATCACATTGTCGAACTTTTAAAAGTACGAACGTCATATGGTTGACACCATATGATCGAACCTTTAAAAGTTGGAACGTTTCAGCGGAGATCCCGTATAGTGCAGCAATGGAAGTTTTCCATAGTATGCACTGTAGTGCGATCTCAGAGTTGGTATACTTAAAGATCAGGGGGTGTGAGGGGGGTGCAGGGGGTCTTGCCCCCCTGATTAAGCTTTCAGGTAGTTTTTTTTTTTTTTTTTTTTTGATTTTCGAACTTTTATGAGTTTGAACATATGGACTCGACCATATGGTGTTTGAACTTTTAAAAGTTTGATTATCTGATATAGACCCAAGCTGACAAGAACATAAAACCCCTCCATTTTCTCTCTCTCTCTCTCTCCATATATATATATATATATATATATATATATATATATATATATATATATATATATATATATATATATTAATATATATATATATATATATATATATATATAAATATATATATATATATAAATATACACATATGCATATCTATACATATATATATATATATATATATATATATATATATATATATAGTGGTTCACACAGCCTATCTTGACCTCGCCAAGGCTTTCAACACCATCCTCCATTCTGGAATTATAGCTAAACTCACTAAACTAGGTATAAATCCGTACATCAGAAGATGGGTGGCCAACTTGCTCACTGACAGATCCCACACTGTAAAAGTTGCAGACTCCAAATCTGACCTCAAACCAGTGACAAGTGGAGTATCACAGGGTTCATTCCTGGGACCTCTCCTGTTTGGTATCTACTTCTCTGAAGTACAGGCTAACACAGAAGGCCTCTGGCTAATGAAGTTTGCAGATGACTGCAAACTAGGAGCCATAGTCGAATACCCAAATGATATGGACATCCTACAGAAGAGCCTCACTAAGACAGATGCCTGGTGTCAGAGGCATGGCCTCAAGCTCAGTGTCAAAAAGTGCATTGTCATCCCCTTTGGTAAAAACTCTGTACCCATAAACTACCACATAAACGGCAGTCTACGTAATGCCAAATGTGTGATAACAGACCTTGGGACCCAGATGGATAGTAGTCTCTCCTTTGATAATCACATCACCACAGTAGTCAGGAAATCCTTCTATGTGGCACACCTCATCACAAAAGGGTTCTCATCCAGGAAAAAAGAGGTCATTGTTCCCCTCTAATCGGCACTCCTTAGACCCATTATAGAGTACAACGCCCCTTTTGGAATGTACCTCACAAGACATCTGCAGCAGCTGGAAAGACCACAGAAGTACCTCACAAAGAGGATTACTGGCCTCAAACAGATGCCGTACACTGACCATCTCAACAAATTCCAGCTTTACTCTTTAGCATATCGCCTACTCCGAGGAGATCTCTGCCTAACATATAAAACTATGTTAAACCCAGAGCTATTGGGCATGCTACACCTAAAGAAATCCCAATCCCTCTTAGCTACATGCTCTAGGGACCTAAACCTTGTCACCACAATAAACAGGACATGCTGGAGGGATAGATTCCTGTCCCAGAGACTTCCTAGACTCTGGAACAAGCTACCCATCTATGTCAAGCAAAGTTCCTCATTAGCACTCTTCAAGAAAAATCTTGATGAGTGGATGGGAAATAGGAAATACACCCCGGGGTCACTTCTGTGGCTCTGCTTGACAGGGGCACAGGAAATTAACTTTCTTGGGTGGCGTAATCCAGGGAACCTTGTTGGCTAGGCTTACTTAGGCACTTGGGCTGATAGCCTAGTACCTACCTATGAACCTATGAACCTATATGGTGAAGACAGCGATAAATACATATATACACATGGAAAACTTTGAGAAACTGGTCAGCCAGCATGCTTTTGGTAGCTGGCGAGAAACTGGTTTACTGGACACATTATGATGTAATATTTTATACTGCAGTCTATCAAATAAATACTACTTCCCCCATTTATGCTTGAACTGTTGTTCTCAGCATTTTATTTATGGTCCTCAGATTTACAGTGTGCATCTCCTAGTTCTCATCACAGTAGTATGGTCACAGAAGTGCAGAAATGACATTTTGAATGAAGACATTCTTATAATACATGTGAGGTTTTTGAGCTAATGCAGCAGTAAGATATATAAATATATATATATATATATATATATATATATATATATATATATATAATATATATGTGTATATATATATATATATATATATATATATATATATATATATATATATATGGGTTCATATTACATGGTCGACAAAGCAAAAGATCGAAACTCACTTGTTTGACTCCAAATGAACGAAACGTCACATAAACGTAATTTCAAATGGACGACTGTCATATGTACAACAAACTAACGGCTCAGTAGAAAGAATCAATGCAAACGTAAACATTGCCATATACACAGAACAGGTCCACAGTAATATCTCATATGGATCATTATTCCAGTATCGAATTTGTTGGGGCTATTGCACGTCTACTGAAAATGTAACAACATGTGAAGGAAGAGTTGGTTAGGTTTCCTACGGCGCTGACAGTGCTTTTACGTTACGTATTAATGTACATTTGCAATTCCTTCACGATATGTTAACACTTCCCACATTATGTATAATAGTTTTTCTTTCTTTACACTCACACGTAGTATAATTAGTAAACTACGATGTACTCTGTGATGTAACTCAATAATGCTAGTTTACTTTGTCGGACAACTCACAGTGTTTGTCGAACAACTGACAGTCGTTTAATTGCAGTTTCGTTTATATGACGTTTCGCTCATTTGAAGTCGAACAAGTGAGTGTCGATCTTTTGCTTTGTCGACCATGTTATATGAACCCATATATATATATATATATATATATATATATATATATATATATATATATATATATATATATATATATATATTTTTTTTTTTGTAAGTTCCATGGCCCCTTCAATGAGGTATCATCCCATGAGGTGCACTATTATTGGATCATCCACAACTCACTATTGTGCTAGTACTTAAAATCTCACTCTACTATGAAGTAAGCCATAATGCATGTGCAAATGCCAGCAGCTATTATGCTCAAGTTATTGTGACTCCAGCTGCACAGATGATCCAAGCTGCTGATGCTGAGCTTTTCCAGGGTATTGTTCCTGCTGCAAACATGGTGTAATAGTGCACGTACAGTGATGCTAATTGGAAAGAGGAGTGGTAGTTTTTGCTAGTTGAAGAGGGCTTGTATAAGTGATAGTAATTATGGTAATGCACATGTTTATATATCATAACAGAATACATCAATAAAGTATCAACTACTATGACAGACATATTGGTTTCCTTCATTCTACTATAGGTTAATGCTATTAAATATGTCTCAATATTGATGAGTTTTTATGTAGCACTTTCTTTTTAAGCCTGAGGTGTATTTATTTATTTATTTGCTTTTTTTTTTATTTGTTCCCATTTAGATATGAATTGTGTAATGGTGTGAGTTGTGCCAGTTAGGTGTTCAGGCAAGAAGAACATTTGCCTTGTGTATGTCACAGAAATATTGATATAATTATAAGTGTAGTTTAACTTTTTTTTCTTTTCAGAGGCTTATCTGTGTAGTGAATATGCCTTCAGTATTGGTTTTAAATTTAGGGGACACTGGGATGGCTAGGCATTACGACCCCAAGAATATATATATATATATATATATATATATATATATATATATATATATATATATATATATATATATATATATATATATATATATATATATATATACGGTGCATTGTTTAACTAGTTTCTCACCATATTTAAGAACTAACTGACCATCTGAAAGTTGCTATGTGAAGAAAAAATCTGGTATAAAATGTAAGTATTTAGCAGCTTCTCATAGCCATTTAAATGTAAAGCATGGCTTTATTTCCCAAGGAAAAAAAATGAAAAAAAAGTCTCTACTGCCACAGACTGTGTTATTCGGGATGATCACCTCCAGAAGGCATTTTCTGTTTTTGGCACTGTCTTTAGAATTAACAGCGCTAACCTACCCCTGGATTCTGCAAGCCTTGCATGGTGTGCAGGATCAGTGCAGGAGCTCTAGCAGGCAATATGTCTGCCGTGCGATCCAGGAATAGCCTGTAGGGGCATGCATGAGCGCTTCTGCACTAGTCCTGCATGGACTCAGCCCCTCTATGTAAATTACCCCATTTGCAGGAGAAATCCATACAAATGAGGTGAATTTGCAATCCAGGAAGCTGGAAGCCAGCTATGCAGGAGTAGTGTAATCTGCAGAAATGTACTCGATTAGTAATCGAGTACATTTCTGCAAATTCCAGACCTGAGCCATGACAGCTCCAAATACAGGGTGCATATCAGTCAGAAAGCATGCCAATGGCCAAGTATAAGGCCATTGGCATTGAAAACAGTGTAAAAAATTAAAAAATCAACTTTTATTTTTTTTAGCCGATCTCGGCTGTTGAAGTGTAGGGCAGCGGTGCGCAAATGGGATCGGGGGGATAAGACAATAAACCTAAAATAAGCATTCTAACTAAAATCACTATTCTGCCATTATAGTCAATGGCAGGCAGAAGACGACATGGCCAGTGAGTAGTGGTTGCTAAGGGGGGAGGCTCAGTGTGAGACATGTAACTATGCATTAGCAGGCAATCCTATGCAAATGAGGGGAATGATAGTGAATCTCAGATTTCCCCAGCATTCTAGTCAGCTCCCAACAGTGTAAGAGCAGGAATAGCTTGGTGCAAGCCTAGGAGTTAGCTGACATCATAGGGGGTGTGTCAGGCATACTGTAAGCAGATTGGAGCCCTGTTGCTCGGGTGTGCTCCTAGCTTAGCAGAACTAAGCAAGGGGGTGTGTCTGAGGCTGCCTAACACACTTTACATTGCCTAAGCGGGTGTGCGCACTGCGCACCGGGTTTTAAAGGGAAAAAAAAGTAAACCAGGAAAAAGCAGCTCTGTGCACATTTGACCACTCTGTTTGCGCAGCGTGCCTCCAGGCTTAAACTGGAAGGCAATGGGAAGGGAAAACAGCAGTAGGAAGGTAATCTAAGAGAACTAGCATAGCTGGCAGGTGAAATGTATCAGAATCAACCAATTACACAGGCAGCAGACCAGCCCATCCCAGAACACTACTATAAACCATGCAAACACTTTTCCCTCTAGTTGTATACTGGTGTATACAAGCGGGGAATTTTTAGCAAACAAAACAACAAAATGATAGGGGCTCAATAGCTATCATACAACAACTTGTGGAAGAAGATGAGGGTGGTGAGGATGTGAATGCTGTTGATCAACCCACAGTGCGGAGACGGAGGAGAGTGTACAGACCCAGGGTAACCTACCAGGGGCTACATGAGCTGGAGATAGAGGAGTGCTATAGGGTGGACAGGGACCTCCTACAGCAAATTATTGAGCTGTTGCCGGCCATGCCTTAAACACAAAACTAACAGAGGGGAACCCATCCCAGTGGATACCAAGGTATGTGTAGGCCTAAGAATACTAGATACAGGTACCTTCCAAAGGCCAACTTTGGATATGATGGGTATCTCACAGGCATCAGCATCCAGGATACTCCACCAGTTCCTGGATGCCATGTCAGCACATGCCAGTGAGCACATATATTTCCCCAACACCCATGAGGAATTGGCCAGTAATATGCAACTGTTCCACCAAATAGCGTAATACCCTGAGGTAGTGGGTGCTATAGACTGTACGCACATATGCATCAAAGCACCATCCAGTGAACGGAGTAGGGTCTACATCAACTGCAAGGGCTTGCCCTCCATCAACTGCCAGATTGTGTGTGATGCCCAGGGCATAATAATGAATGTGGCTGCCCTGGAAGCTATCATGATTCCCACATCTGGCATCTGATGCAACTGTACCACAGATTTGCCAATGGGGACATCCCTTACGGTGGGGATGCTGGATAAGCACTAGAGCCGTAGCTGATGACACCCATCAGAAATGCACACACACACACACACACACACATACACACACACACACACACACACACACACACACACACACACACAAGCAAGAACTCCATAATGAGGCACACGCACAGACTAGAATTATAATAGAGCATATTTGGGATGCTCAAGTCATGGTTCCGGTGCCTGGAAACATCCGGTGGAACCTTGCAGTATTCACCAGCTACATGTACCCAAATTGTCATCGTATGTGCCATGCTACACAATATGATCCTGCGTAAACAGCTGCAGCAGGAACAGCACAGGGCAGGCCCACACAGCCCCCCACCATTGCCAAGGCCTACACAGGCACAGAGTGACTTGGAGGAGGAACAACCTGAGCCTGCCCCAGTAGGCAGAAGAGGCGTGCCCAGTATGCCCTGGCCTTGGCAAAGAGGCAACGCATAGTACATACACTGACACAGGAGGGGCCCCGGGAATAATGCCTCTCTCTGACTCTCACATACAGTAAAAGGGATACCAAACATGACACTACCTGTGCTCAACCATGCGTAGGGAGTGTACTATGTGCATCTGACATAGGCAGCCCTGCAGCACCACCCTCAATGGTAGGACATCCACAAGGTAAATCACTCAATGTACCAATTGCCAAATGGAGTTGAATGTGCTGTTACCTGTATGTATGGTATGGATGTAAGCATGCAAGGGAATTGGGTGGCTGAATGGTATGCCAGCAGATAGTAGACACCTACAGTGGCACCCTGAGATCTGTAACAAATACTGGTGTCACCATAGTAGCCAGTACTACACAGGGTGACAAAACCTACTGCAGGAAATGTGCTGGGTCAGATGTGTGTCCATATGACTCACACATGCCAGCCATGGAGGTTCATATACCCAACAACAGTCCCAGCCAGCAGGACAGGTGTAGACAAACACAAACAAAGACTGTGCTATGGCCTCTGAATGATGCCAATTGGTAACCTTCCCACCAAGCCTACACAGACAGACTACAGCAAGTCTAGCAGTGAGATGTTAGTTCTGAAGGGTAGAAAGCCAGAAACTAATATGTAGGTCAATCAAAGCTAAGACCTGTAGTACACTGATATGCCTCCAGTCAGTATGATAGGTTAGGATACAGAATGAAATGGAGTACCTGATATACCAGTACAGTCATAGCAAATGTTTACAGTGTCAGGCGTGCCCCCCCATCTTACGTAGAAATGCAAAAACAGTCAGGTGTGCCCCCCCCCAATCCAGTGCAGAAATGTAGTAACAGTCAGGTGTGCCCCGCCAATCTTGTGTGGAAATGTAGAAACAGTCGGGTGTGCACCCCCACCCCTTTGTAGACATGTAGAAACAGTCAGGTGTGCCCCTTCTGCCAATCCAGTGTAGAAATTTAGTAACAATTATCTGTACCCCCCAAATCCTGTGTAGAAATGTAGTAACATGTATGAGTAGGTATAATACCAATGGAGCACAAATGCCCAGAGGTGGTCAAGGTAGCAGGATAGGTTGCAGCATTTACACAATATGCAGGTCTGTGTGTGTTAAGTTGGTGTGTGTTTCATATTGTGAGAGTGGTCAGTATGTATGCATGTTGAGGTAAGACCTGGTGGCCATTGCCCAATATTGCTGATGACAGGGACAAGTCATCACAACTGCAGTGCCAAAGATAATACCGACCAGTATAACACATGGTAGCAGTAAGACATTGTAAATGTATGGTGGTAATATGTGTCACCTTCTGAAAGACTGACATGGCATGGCTGTTGGGCTAGATATACAAGCAGTACACAGGGGAAATTACCCCAGATATACAGTATATATTGTGTCACTGTGAAATGGAGACACCCTTGGAATTGTACATACAGGTATGAATCAGATTAACTGGTCATGTATTAGGGGATACCAGTAATGTCTGCCTGAACACATGCAGATCACAAAGGAGGTAGGACTAATGTATTGGGAAACAGCTGATGTACTTGCACATGCCAGCATAACTGGAATGTCCCATGCATATCTGTGTGTCAGATGCAAGTAGTGTCAATAGAGCACATGGACCCAGATTACGCAAACACCACCCACATGGACCTCTCTTGTCATATCCCTTCTGTGGGGAATGGGTACAATATGACCCCACCTTTATATGGCAATAGCGGAAGAATGCAGCATGCAGTTCAGGTGTCCCAAGCATGCAGGTGTATCCCAAGTTGTATGTAGCACCTTGCCAGCATCCACACCACCTGATCAAGACTGATAGATGGTATTGGCATGAACACCTATCACACCTACCCTGTGTATTGTATTGTTTGTATTGTGTTGTATGATGCGTATGACCACATTCACACTCACTACAACCCCCATTGGCATACTGAAGCATGCTGTCTGATGTCAGACATCTCCACCTACACTTTAACCCATATAACCTGCGTATGACCCCTGTGGTGCATGTGACACCTGCACAGTACTGTGTTGTGGCAATCCCACTAGTGATGAGTTATATTCCTGGCCCTGCCAAGTGTGTCAGTGTGTGTGCGACCCTGTGAGCATGTGGCTGTGTTGACGCTGACACCTGTTCATGCAGACAGGCACATGTACTACACCTACTGCATATCTACCATATCCCTGTTGCAGATGTCACGCACCTTCACATATATGTTCTGAGGACTCCTCAACATATGACCTATGTGGTGCATCTAATAACTGCATGGACATGTGATAGCACTACATAGTCATCAGGGGTTTGATACCCTGTACTGGTAGGTGTATGACACAAACATGCTTAAGTTTTACGCTCCCACCCCTCCCCTGACTTTTCTTTGCCTCTGTCTGCCTCTCTCACTCCCTCTCTGGTGGATGTGGAGACTTACACCTTCTTTGCTTAGGCAGCAGCATGTGTATTTTAAGTGATGCTCATGATCAGCTAATGGCCTCTGCATGAATTGCAGCCCTCCTCTAGCTGATTGCATGTAGAACAGCTGTGGTAACATTCCCATAGCCAATTGCATGGAAACACACTCCAATATCTAGAAACATCTTGTTGGTGTTAGGCCTTTCATTCACTGTGAGCAGGAACTCGATCTGTTGTTTGGCAAACAGCATCTCAGATGGATTGTGGATTTACCTCTAACAACATACACAGTGGAAACAGGCGAACACACAGCAGGAGGATGTGCTTGACCTGACTAAAGACTGTATGTGCTGCTATACTGCATTTGGGGTAATGTTGGTTTAACAGGTTGTATGTGGATATGGCTGCCATACATGTTTCAATACCTGCCATGTCAGTGCTATGTTTATGAGGGAACCCCCATCTTTAGGGTCATCTGCAGACTGTGCAGTATGTGGTGCCTTTTGTTTCATGTGTTACCCACAGAGCACCCATCTGTGAATTGCAGAACATAGTGTGAGGATTGCAGTCAGTAGATGGTGACAGCTGTGACAGTTACTGACTTCATATCCCTCATAGGACATATGTTGCAACAAACCCTGTTACAACAGTAAATGCATGAGGTTATCACAGCAACATGTTAATATTGGCCCTGTGTATGTGCGTCCAGCCACAGCCCTGTCAACCTTTGTACATATGTCATGCAGTAAGGGGTGAATATGTGCTGTACACCATAATTAGTGACATCATATCTGATAACAAGCCAGTGAGATATCAGACTGCTACACATATTATGTATAGTGGTGGTTATATTTGATGACATAACCTGGACATTCTGTGGTTGTCTGTACAGTACTGAAGTCTGTGTATTTATGGTGACTGTTGACAATGTAATTATTGTTAATATGTACCTTGGTCTGTGAACAGACTGTGGCATATGTCATTTTTCTTGGCCCTGTTCTATCTGATGTTACATGCCGCTCCACTGTATGTTACCCTATTGGCTTACATGTTTGTAAGGCCATACATGCACATGTCCCATACCACAAACAGGCATCGGACCACACTGTGTAGTGGCCCAGTATATGTAGGGTTAGTGTATGAGTGGCACATATGAGGCTGGTGTTGAACAGATAGCACATATACTGTAATATTATGCAAGCTTACCATATGTTGCTGTGGCTGTGTTCATATTATCTGTGGTTATGCACTGTCACACAGGTGTATGCAACTCTGTGCTGTGGCATGCCTGTAGAGCATGCTATATATGCAGGTACATTTGCACTTCCCCCTTAGGAAATATAGGCCAGTGTTGAGCCAGTCTGCCTGTACCCTACACAGTGCTTTGTTACATACCTAGCAGCTTAGTGTACTTACCCAGTGAGATGTAATGTCCAGATACTTGCCAGATGTACTGATACCAGGCCACCATAACTGTCATGTATGTCAAACAGAGTAGTGGGATGCTGTACAGATGTATGTCAATATCTAGTGGGTAGTATGTGGCCATGTCACTTCTGTACCAGTGGTTATTATGTGGGAGGACAGACAGGGGTGTGTGAATGCATAACCTATGGGGGAAAATGTATAACAGTAGTTTCATGTTATATCCATCTACATGGCTGTTAACATCCACATTGTCAGGATTGGTCCAAATGTCTTGCACTAAGGGGTTATGTGTATACCTCTGGACTGTCCAGAGTGTGTCAGACTGTCCACATATATTGGCCAATATCTCTGCTGTAGTCCACATGAGCATTACATGCTAGCAGTGGTACTGTACTATGATGTCCTTCAGATGACTGTCAGTAGCCAATGGTGCACAGGTTAAAAGCAGATGTGACTTCCCACACACACCATGTCTGTGAAGTCAATCCCTATTACAGTCGCAATAGTCTACAAACAAACCTGCTATACATACCTGCCATCCCCTTGCACTACGAAGTTGGGACTATAGGGGCTGAGGTAGGGCTACACTCCATGTTCAGGACATATGGTGAAGATATATATCCAGATATCTATATAGATACATACACATATACATATCAATATACATAGATGGATATGTATATGTACATAGATATACATATAAACACCCAGATATATACATATACAGAGCAATATATGTCTACAAATATACAGATAGAGATACGTATGCAGATATATGTATGGATATCGACATGCATATTGACAGTAGTAGGTATATCTGAATAGATATGTATGCACATATAGTTATTGATATCTACATATATACCAACATAACTAGGCATATCTGTACACATAGGATTTGCTTACATGTGTAGCTATATATACATATATCTATACATATATACATATACGTATATATATATATATATATATATATATATATATATATATAAATCCTGAAGACCAAACTCCTGAGACCAAACACCTGAATGTTCAAAATCTTGAAAACTCAAACTTCTGAAAACTCAACATCCTGAAAACACACAGGATACCAACACATATCATATTCCAGCAAAAGTACATACAGAAACAAATAAAACACAATCCATAATACTCTTCTCCAAGTATAACCAGGTAGTGTACTAAAGTGCAATCTTGGCATTGTTATATTTGAGTAGCAGTGGGTTTGGGGGGCAAAGCCCCACACATGGGGGGTACATGGGGGCTTGGCTCCCTGCATATAGTTGAAGGGTAATATGTCTCTGTATGTACTTGTGCTGGAATATAGTAAGTGTTGGCATCCTGTGTGTATACAGGGTTTTGATTTTTCAAGATTCAGAGTGGTCAGGAGTTTGGGTTTTCAGTTTACTCAG